>NC_140946.1:64828002-65108002 GCF_014529385.1 Adiantum capillus-veneris | reverse complement strand
TGCAAAGCTACTTTGCATTAAAACCTTTCATGACTAAGGTAACCATTTGGCAATGCATTCAGTTAGTTTTGGTTTAGTTTATAAAATAATTCTCACCATGTGGTCTTTCAATTTTGCAGAGTGCTTTAAAAAACTACACATATGATTATTTGCAAAGATACCGGGTAAGTTTAATACAACACCTGCTTACTATGTCTAGCCCCAGAGAGCTTGAAGATAGCGGCTTGGATGACCGCACTATTGATCTAACAATACATGACGTGCCACCACGACAAACCCCTGCATCCGATACAATGGAATCACAACGGGTCGAGGGGGTCATATCAGCAGAAGATGAAAGAGCCGAGGATGAGGAAAGGTCAAATGAGCATATGGAAGGTGCTAGTGTACAACCAGAGGAGACAATGAAAGAGCCAAGTCAGCCAGTGGAGGAGCCAAAAGAGCCTATGGCTGAAACCCAAGATGAGGAAAGCAAGCCTATAGATGAGCAAAAGGATATGGATGAGGAAAGCAGGCCTAGGGATGAGCAAACTGATATGGATCAGGCAAGGATGTATGAGGCAAGCCGGTCAACCGAGGGAGAGGAAAAGACCTTGGAGGAAACCTTGAATGAGGCAGAAAGAGCCATGGGGGAGACCCCTGATGAAGATGTGAATGATGACTATGAAGATGTGAATGATGAAGCTAAAGCAGAGGAGAGCAACAACGACATCAACACTACAGAGACCCAGTATGGACCCTTGCTACCTGTAGATACGGTTGTTCCGGTAATGTCTATTCAAGTATGGCAAAATATGTTCAGCTTCTAACTACTTATATGTACTTGTCAACTTTTACAGAGGTTGATTATCTTGGACGTCAATGGATTGCTGCTGATGCGCCGGCCTCTCGGTGACACAGAACCCTTTGAGGATTTGCAAACGTTTCGGATGGGAACTTGTCGAGTCGTGGTTCGTCCAGGAACCAAGGAATTTATTCAGTTTCTTCTTCCGCGCTTCTGAGTTGCCATATGGTCTTCAATGCAAAGGCAAAACTTGTCGCCACTAGTTACAATAGTTTGCAGTGTATGCGACGCTCACACATCAGATTTTGCCTTTTTGTATGATCAAAGAAAATGCGTTACCGTTGAGGGCCACTACCACCCTAAAAAACCACACTTACCTCTTTTGTACAAACCGTTTAGCCAAATCGGTGTACCCTTTGATGCAACTAATACACTACTGATTGATGATACTCCTGAAAAGGGAGAAATAAATCCGCCAGGAACAACTATCTCACCACCTTCTTTCGAGGGGCATTCCTTTGATTTTTACCTTGAAGACATTCTGATTCCATACTTACAGAAATTGTATCTCAGTCCATTGTTCACGGACGAGTTTGTACTTTCTAATGAATTAAGATGACTCTTCTATCATGTCTTTGTCTTGTCTAACATTGAGAGAGAGAGAGAGAGAGAGAGAGAGAGAGAGAGAGAGAGAGAGAGAGAGAGAGAGATTTGACATGGTAAAGAAATGTATTTTAAGCACACTTTTTCATAGGGCACAATTGACAAATGAGCTCAATAAACTTCATGTATTGAAAGTCATTTGTATACACTTGGGTTCACAAGAATATCTATTACATTGACACTACTTCAACCCGACCATCCAACTCTTTGCACAAAATATATTTTTTCCTTCGCCGCATCACCTTACGGCCAGCTAGGAAAAAGGAAAAATCTGATAGGTCCTTGTCCATTGACTCTTCAATTATATCATGCCGCAAATGCTGAAGACTGCATAGCTCCCTTATTGTAACCACCAACAGTAGGCCATGCTCTTTATCAATCACTTCCACATCCACAGCAAATTATCTTCCAAACCTGCAGGAACCTGGTCCATAGGAATGTACTTACCATTGAGCATTTGTGATCGCATATACCAAAACGAGAGTAACAGTGATTGGCTTGCAATCATGTACTTGACAACTAGAGTATCAAGCGCTACCTCGCACCGTAAACCAATCTCTTCCTTTACATACCATCCTCTGTCAAGAAGTTTGTCACAGGATGACTGCTGAAATGACTTGCACATGAACATAGTTTTCGTAACACGGATGTTGTAGCTATGAAACAACTCTATGAAGAGTGCAACAGGACAAAAGTTTGCAATTCTAACCAGTTTGGTGGGAATAGAGCTACATAGAGACCTCTGTATATCCTTGTAGAGCTTACTTCGCATTGCCTCCACCATTGTTTCCTCGGGAACTGGCCAGTCCACAGTGTTCCAATCGGTTGGTAGAGGCACTTTCACCAACATGCCATTCTTATTCCCTGAGCTGAGTTGGTAGAAGTGGTCATAAAAAAATATTCCCTCATCAGCCAGTCTTTTGCTGCTCCTCCCTGAATACTGTAGAGAACCAATGTGGGCATGAACAACATGGAAGAGGCCTATTATGCACTCCACAGGCTCCCATTGCTCATAAGAAGAGGGATAAACATCTGCAATATATATAAGAAGAGTTAAACTAAGAGTATCAATAAGTAAAAATGACAAATCTAATGTAATTGAGCTGTGAAGAATGGAGACATTGCTCATAACAAGCGGGAGAAACATTGCAAAATATATAAGAAAAGTTATAATGAGAGTATCAGTAAGTTCACATGTCAAGAGTACTTACAATTGCAACGTGGTTGATGTATATCTGATACATTTTCACCGTTTGCTATCACCTCTGGATGGGTAAACACATGATGAACAAGAACTTCCTTTACAGATCTTTTGCCGATTTCAACTTTGAAATCCAACACTCTGGCCTTCCATGCTGAGCGGTAAACGTTGATACCACTAGACCTCTTGGGTCTTCTTGGTTGCATGAGGACCCATGAACCTTTGTTTATCCTTTGTCCAACCCATTGGTTCTCTGCACTTATTGACGTTGATATTGTAATTGAGGATATGCTACTACTTGGCCTTCTAGGCAAAGTGCAGCTGTTGGTTGTTGGTGTGAGAGACAGTAAACACCTGGAGCTTCTTGGGCGAGAAGACGTGGAAGCCTCAGAGAAAAGCTTTAGTGGAGGGAGATTCACTTTGAAAGCATTCTAATGGAGGGAAAGTGTTTTAGAATTCCAATATCTTGTGCGGGCTTAATGGTCACCCTCCAGTACGTTAATGACCATAAGAGAATATCAGAAGTGGGACCACATGCAAGCACCTAAAAGCTCGGTAAAAGGAAGGAAATTACGATGCTACAATCCTAGATTCGTGAAAGTTTTATGCTATTTTCCTATTTTTTGAGTCTTTCCACGTACTTTCCTACGTAACGTAGCCTTCGTGCTCATTGGACGCGCTCTATTTTTCTCTCTCTTCATATGGCCCTCCAAATGACCTCTGAAATTTCCTAATGGTAGATCATTGGGTATGCTGGTCAACTTGTTTGAGAAGGCAACCGCAGAGATTTAATCCCTCTTTGTATCACGTAATGTTGTCAGATGAGGGTGAACCTCTTACTTATAAAGAGGCTAAGTCATGTGAGTCAAGTAGTAAGTTGGAGGTTGCAATGCAAGAGGAAATGAAATCCTTGTATGGAAATGATACTTGGGATCTTGTGCCATTGCCTAAAGGGAGAAAGGATCTTCCTAACAAATGGGTGTACTAGATTAAGATCGTGGATGAAAAACCCAAGTACAAGGCAAGATTGGGATATGCACAAAAGGAAGGAATTGATTTTCAAGAAATCTTTTCCCCTGTTGTAAAGCTTACAAAGTTACGTGTCCTTTTTACTCTCGTTGTAGTGCTTGATTTGGAATTGAATCAAATGGATGTAAAGACAACACTTTTGCATGGTGACATTGAAGAGGGCATATACATGAAACAACCTGAGGGTTTTGTAGTTCCTACACGCGAGGAACTAGTATGCAAACTGAAAAGGGCTTTGTATGGTTTGAGACAATCATCACGGCATTGGTGTAAGAAGTTTGACACTTTTATGCTGTATCAGGGCTATAGATGTAGCCATGTAGATCATTGTTTGTATACGAAAAGGGTTGAAGATGGTAGTCCCATCATACTTGTTCTCTATGTTGATGACATGTTGCTTGTCGGGAGACATAAGATTAGTCTCGATGCTTTGAATTGTAAGCTGAATTCAACATTTGTTATGAAGGATTTGGGTGATGTAGAGCATATTTTGGGCATGCGTATTAAAAGAGTCAGAAACCTAAAATTGTTGTTTTTATCTCAAGAAAAGTACATTGCAAAAGTACTTGACAGATTTAATATGGCTGATGCTAAGCCTCTTGGAATACCTTTACCTCCATACACCAAGCTTAGCAAAGAAGATTGCCCAAAGGATGAGGTGGCATTGAAAGCAATGACACGAACCCCTTATGCATCAGCTTGAGGTTCCCTTATGTATGCTATGGTTGCGACATTGCTTATGTAGTGGGAGTTGTTAGTCGATACATGTCAAATCTTGGCAAAGCGCATTGGGAAGCTGTCAAATGCATTCTGAGATATTTGCAAGGTACACAATCAAAGTGTATTTGTTATGGCAAAAGTGACTTAAAGTTGCAGGGATATTGTGATGCAGACATGCAGGTGACATGGATACCAAGAAATCTACCAGTAGATAGGTATTTGTTATTGCTAGTGGTGCAGTCTCTTGGTGTTCTAGGTTGCAAAAATTTGTGGCACTGAGTACTACCGAGGTTGAATACATTTCAGCCACAGAGGCTTCAAAGGAAGCCATTTGGTTGGGCAAACTTGCAAAAGAACTTGGCATGCTTCCTCATACTCTAGTGTTGGGTTGTGATAGCTAGAGTGCTGTCTATTTAGTCAAAAATGCTATGTTTCATGCGCGTACCAAACAGATAGATGTGAGGTACCACTTCATACGTCAGGTATTGGAGGATGGTCTAGTCACCTTGACTAAGATCAATACACAAGATAGCCCTGCAGATGTTCTCACCAAGAGTCTTGCTAAAGCTCAACATGAGCATTGCATACAACTGGTGGGAGTTGGTTAACTTAAAGGTGTCATTTATGCCTTTAAGAGGGAGGTTGTTGGGTTAAAGGCCTAAATAACCCCTTTTGTACATTTTTGTACTTTGTCCAAGTTCACATTGAACCTGGACACATTGTTTTTAAAAGTCACGTATAATAAAAGTGGAAAAGCCACAAACTCAGTAAGTGATTTTTCCCAACTCGAACAAGCTCTCTCTCTCTCTCTCTCTCTCTCTCTCTCTCTCTCTCTGTGTGTGTTTTCGATCTTCAGTGCTACCTCCTTCTTGCAATTATGCCTGGCTCTACCCGGCCCAAACCTACACTCTTTCACCTCACGCATCTCCCGGTAGTCTCTCCTTCACGTTTTCATCATGGCCATGCTGCTAGGAGTACGGCCTCTTTTAGTAACACACTTGAAACGTAGATCCTTTTCGAAGTTCGCACCCAACCAAACAAAAATAGCTAGTACCTCTTCCTTTTATCCACTAAGATCAATTAAACAGAAGCCAATCAAACATACTAGTCCATTGAAATGCACATGATGAATATTCATAGGACCTAAATGCTGATTATATACGTTAAAATTGAATGAGATGCATCCTACAAAAGGTGAGAACCAATATATCGCACTACAAAGATGGGAGAGACAAGCACTCAAACCAATATATGAAAACTTTCATCAATGGTGCAGCAATACCACTAATACCAACTGGTAAACATCGCAGTAACGCAGCAACTGAAGGTGTCTAACCTCTGGATCCATCCTTGCTACCTTAATTGACAACCTCCTGAGAGGCATGCTCTACAAAGACTCTAGCATCACATTACCCCCGACAAGTCTTGCATCATCCATAGCTTGCTCTCAATGTCTTGAAATGTGACCAAAAGCCTAGTATTGATACCTTGAACCATGACGAGAAGAGCGCCACGCCGATGGGGTTTGCTTGGAAGAAGAAGGAAGGGGTGATATAGAAAAGGATAGAGATTTGTATGCTTAGAATACAAAAAAATCTTCCTTCATAGAGTCTAGAGTCAAGCTTGAGCTCCAAACTATCTATGAAATCAAGCTTTCGGTATTAAGCGTCAAACTCCTTATAAGAGAGAGAAAGAAGGAGAGGAAGAGAGGGAGGGAAAGAGGGAGAGTGCTCCTGTTTGATTATCTTCAAAAAAGAAGAGAGAACCCAACTTAAACTTAAAAGATGACATTGCAAAGCATGAAAGGCTTTCAGGGGTTGAGAAGCTTGCCATTCACTCGAACCTCTCTTCCCTTCACTCTGTCTTCAACCCCCTAGGTCATGCACATGCCATGTTCTCTCCCGATTCCAAACAGCAGGTTGAATTCGGGGGTAAGTTACTGTAACCCCTCCAGATTCCCTCTTCATCATAAAACAACAACATCAAAACCTCAACACCTGTAGGACAAAGGGGCGTATCTATGAAAATTTATTCCATCCGTCATTAGAATCTCCATGAGCTGAAAAACATGATTGTCCCTGCTACAGAGAAGAATCAAAACCTTGAGGAGTACGTGCATCGAGGCAAGCCACATATGGGAATATTTGATGGGCACATTGCTCAAGGCAGGGAGGAGGGTGCCTGTGTGTCAAGAGACATGTCAAAAGTATCTTATGTGGAAATATCAAATGGCTATGTAGATAATGAGAAAAGCCACCATACATGCAATGCCCAAGCTTCCATGGCTCCACCAACAAACAATATCAAGGTTGCTTGTATGGTTGGATTCAATGGCCTTGTGAACAGTGACTCCGAGTTTTTGAGCTCTTTTCAGGATTTCATAGCCATGCTAGCAAAGGGCAACAACCATCCAGGCAGATTTACAGAGTGCATGGGTAAGAGTGGCTGTAAATCCCCTCTAGAAGACAACCATTTTTTTGAGATTTTGGCCTTCCAATAACGAGAAACACAGCATGGATTTCACCTCTTGTGATGAATTTTGCATGTATCGGTTCAAAGTGCATAGGTGCATGCACGAAAGAAGCCATGATTGGACTGCGTACACGTTTGCCCATCCTGGCAAGAAAGCCAGGCGTAGAGACCCTTTAGCGATAGCATGTCTTGACTTTTGAAGGGGAACATGCAAGAAAGGTGACTCCTACAAACTCTCACATGGGTTTTTGGAGTGCTGGTTACACCCGACTGATTACTGAACCCAGCTTTACAAAAGTGGGAAAACTTGTAAGCACCGTGTTTGCTTCTTTGCACATTCACCATTCCAGCCTCCTGACGTTCCCTTCCGACCCACTCCCAACAATGATCAGTGTTCCATGACTATGCCTTGGCATCATCAACAGATTCCATGACAGGCTATTTTGAGGACTTCCTCCTCAAACAACCACCATTATTCACAAAAAATAGCTATGGTACTAACGAGTTTTTTGACAATCTCAGTCCCAGAAGCATGCCTACCTTTCCAATAGAAGATGATAAAAATGCAATGAATAGTGATCTTAGGCATAGCTTAGAGCACTGGAACAAAGGTCCCCTTGATCATTGCCATGGCTATTGTCCTGCCACATGTGGTCTACTTGTTGTAGATAATCACGAACATGGAGGTAGCCAAAGCCATAGCTACTACCACACCAAAAGCCCTCATTCTTCCCCCCTTGGGGAAACAAACATCAAAGCCGACACAAATTTCCGAACACTTAAAAACCTAAAGAGCTGCCTGGATCAGCTCATGTCTCCTACATCCACCCTTGTAGCGCATGTTTTCTCAACCCCTGCACTCTCACCCCTTCTATCACCTGCTGAATCACTGTCAAACAAGGAAACAATCTAGAGTGTGGGTCTGCAGCTGAGGTTGCCCAGGCTGAAACGGCCTTCAGTAGCAATGTAGTGCACCAAATCAACTTTAGATTTAGGCATATAGGAGTTGGCGAGGAAGTGGAAGACTAAAGACCTGAAAATGAGCTTATTCTCGAAGGAGAAGCTCCCTCTACAAATCTGCATGCCTTCATAGCCTACGCCCCGACTCTTCCACTATCGCTCTCATGGGAGCCTAGGCTCCATACGCTATTGAGAGCATTACCGTATGAAGTCAAATCGATTTCAACTCGGAGAAATCAAAGCAACTCCCATTATAAGAGTGCATGAACCTTGCCATATACGACAACAAAATCTACAAGTTCTCCTACAAGTCCATTGACTGTTGAGGGCGTTATTGTATGAAGCCAAATCGATTTGAACTCGGAGAAATCAAAGCAACTCCCATTCTAAAAGTGCATGAACCTTGCCATATATGACAACAAAACCTACAAGTTCTCCTACAATCACTGACCACCTATTCAAAAATTCACTCTCAATCTTACTCTAGCACAACCAGTAATATGATATATATCACATATAGGAAAGCTTCTCAAATTGCCTACAGACTCGAAGAAACACACTTCAAGTATATTACCCAGCCCTTCAATGCCTTGCAAATTGTCAAGAGCATCACAACCCTCCAATCGAAGTGACCTTACTGAGCGCCTTGGGAATATCTCCAACTCGTCACTCCACGGAAAGGCAGCAAACACTTACAAAATCCTGGTGGATTGCTGGTCAAGAACCACACATAGACTATCTACTCCAGTAGCCCGCTAACCAGCCGTTTGTCCCAAGGGCAAATGCAGAGATGATGCACGTCTAGAGCTCCATAGATGGTGAGGTGAGAGGGAGAAATAAAACTTATATTAATGATTTAAAGCCCTAGAAGGAACATAAAACTCTGTGGAGACAATAAAGTGATGAACGGCGCCTCGAGCTGCTTGAAAAATGGATCCAGCCCATAGCCTAGTAGACAATAGAGTACCATCGAGATAAGGAGTACAAGGAGTACAACATACAACCACGAGTTTCTTGACATGGCTTAGAAGTTAAGTGTGTATAACATTTCTCACTCATATGGCATTTACATGGCACCTCCCCCGACCAGAATTTACCAATTTTCCCAAATTTACCAAATCGCGGCGGAAGAGATGGACGGCCCGCTTTACCTGACCACTCCTTTCCATCACCTTATGATGCTTCCCATGTCTCCTTGAGGAGATCAACCATTTCTCCCAACAACCACACCCAAGTCAAGCGACAAGGTGCTCTATTTTAGGTCCTTGAAACTTATGATTGCCTGCAGTTGCGCAGCTGTACAATCTGCTCCTCTTGCAAGGCGTGGCTCATTCCTACAATTTTTGCTTGTTAGACCTTCTGCAATTTCTACGTGCTAGATCTCTTGCAAGTACTTGCTTCCACTTTTGCTAAGTGCTTACACCACGGGGAACGGCAAGCCTACAGAAGCACTACTGGCGCCTTGAAAAGACATCGGAAGCAACCCGAAACATCAACAATCCTCCGAAAGAAGCACCACCGCCAAGGGCGTGTATGAAAGCGAGTAGACAATCGCATGCTACCTGCAAGCTCGACCTACAGGTGGTGCCAGGCACGGGTACAAAAAAGAACGCGAGGTCATGTTCGGAGATACGTCAATATTATGGGTACAAGTAACAAGAGGATTAGCGTGCAGGGTCGACGTACAAGCCTACATGTTTGAGACTCGACAACTCTCTCTCTCTCTCGCTCTCTCTCTCTGTCTCTCTCTCTAGTTAAATAGTTAAAACATGGCCGCCATCCCACCATTTTAATTTCTAGAATCTTTGTCATTATCGTCTTTTCTAATGGACAATACATCGACATGCCTTTAATGAACTACTAGTGCAACGGCGCCGCCTTCGGGGCAGCACCACCTCCGGCGGTGCTATGCGAATGCATATGAGAGACACCCTTCTGACCAAGGTAGTGCCAAGCACGACATTTTCTTTCAATGACCCCTGAGTAACAATTATATAATCGCAAATTCTTTTGCCTATATCAGCATCTTGTGTAATGCCACATTCCTTCAAGGTGTAAGTCTATGTGATTGCATTTGGAGAGATGCCCTCTCTCCCCATCTATCGAAAACAGTGTAGAGCTTCCTAACCCTGACTCTTGCCTTCAAGTTGAGAGCATATGTGATTTCATCTAGAGAGACACCCTTGCTTCGCATTCGCCGAAAACATCCCAGAGCTTCTTGGGCTTGTCCAACTTGGGCATATCCCTCAATCAATGCATCCCAAGAGATGACATCCCCGATGGGAAGCTCCTCAAGCACAAAGTGTACGTGATTGCATTTGGAGAGATTTCCTCTCTCCCCATCTATCAAAAACAGTGCAGAGCTTCGGCGGCGGCATGGCCCCTCTTACCCTTAAGCCGGGAGTGTTGTCCGACTATCTAGTATAGCTGCCCTCTTCTGGTGCCCCTCTCTCTCTCCCTCTCTCTCTCGCAGTCATCAGGACTATATGGCACTCTTTCAAATTTAAAATGTAGAGGTAAATCTCAAATTTTGTAGGTGGGATTACACTAAACCTTGGTTCTTTTGAGCATGTTCCTTTGTCTACATACTGGGTGGATTCTCTCTCTCTCTCTCTCTGTCCCTTTGTCTCTCTCTCTCTCTCTCTCTCTCTCTCTCTCTCTCTCTCTCACACACACACACACACACACACACACACACACACACACACACACACACAACCGTTTTTTGACCTAGTAGACAGCAGTTCACTCTTTTGACCATAACTTGCTCATCCGAACTCCGATTTAGGTGATCTATAACCTCAATCGAAGAGCACGTAGCCCTCTACGCATTGATGTAAAGACAGAATTTTTCTGTGTAATGGAAGGCTTTGCTGTAACAGCATCTCAGAACTGAAAAAACTGTCAAAACTTTGCGTTTTTTGTTGCCGACTTGAAGGCAATGTCAGACAAAACTCGCAAGGGTGGAAAAGCCACACTCGCCATGGAGAATGATGCAAAATCTCCAAGGAATTTGGATGCTAATCCAACCACATCGTCTACAACAACGGAAGCAATGATCATGGCTTACTTGATCTCGTTACAAGAAACCGTCAACAAGCAAGGTGAAGAGTTGCGCGCACTTGCAATGGAGAATGGTACTTTAAGAGTTCTCGTTGTGGAGAATGAGCACCTCAAGAAGGTTCTTGAAATGCAAACAACGCGCTTGATGCATCTTGAGAATGAAGTTCAAGAATGTAAACGCTCTCTTGTGGACATGAATGTAGTGAAAGAGCGCTTGAGCAAAGTTGAGAGTGATCATGTATTGAAAGAGGAAACGATAGATACAATACGACATGATGTATGTGAGATGAGAAATGCATCCAAATCATGGGCTGATATATGTAAGGATAATGTGGTTTCTACATCTCCTATCACGCAAGCCGTTGTCCAAGCAAAGAATGTAGAGAATGTGGACACTCAAGAATTGCAAGAACGACAAAAACGCTCAAAGAACATCGTCATTCGTGGAATCAAGGAGGAAAGCATGGAAACACCTCAATCTCTTGCGGTTGCTATTGAAGAGTTTTTTGCTACACACTTTGGCATGTCAGGAATCATGGCTTATGGTGCACATCGAGTTGGAAAACAAGGAGTCCCTCGCTCGGGAAAAAGACCTATTGTATGTACCATGGCTGATGAGGTAAAGAGAAAGATCATCCTTGACAATGGTTGGATCTACCTCAAAGGAACAGGTTGTAATGTATATGAGGATCGCACTCTTATGCAACAAAATGTACGTCGCAAAGCATACGAGGAAAGAAGCAAGAAGGTTAAGGTATCATCTCAAGAAGAAAAGGCACTTGAGGAGGATGCAAGTCCACCCAACAAATAGGGACACATGATCTATGAGACCAACTCACGCTTGCGAATAAGCTTTTGGAATTGTAACGGGTATCCATGGAATGCGGGAATTGGCATTGATGAGCTTACCAATGACTCTGATGTGATACTTCTTGTCGAAACATGGGAGCATGATGCGCAACGAATTCTTGGATTTGACAAATACGATGTACATTCTTTGATGTGGGCCAAAAATGCAAAGCAACGAAGAGGCCAAGGAGGCATAGCATGTATGACCAAAAAGGGTTTGAAAGATGTTTCCATTGTCAAAGAAGATAAGTATAAACGCTACTTATGGCTGAAAATCAGCCCACCAAATGGTCAAGTCATGTTTGTGGCCGGCTGCTACATTCCTCACTATGACTCCAACTTTTATGCTCGCTTGAATATGGATAGAGATCAGCCCTTTGTTGAACTAGAGGAAGACATTGCTTATTACAAGGATCAAGGTGAAGTCATTGTTTTTGGAGACATGAATGCTCGCACAAATATGTTACAACACGACACACAACAAGTCGACATGCCGCATGTATCAAAAAGAGTGGATGACTCATACATGTATAATCGAAGTTCTAATGATGCAAAAGAAGTGGATCACTATGGAAAGTCACTTCTACATATGTGCAATAGTACCGGAATGCTCATTGCAAATGGTGTATCTCTATGGCAAGGCACCAATGACTTTACATGTAGAAAGCACAATGGTGCTAGCGTGATTGACTATATGTTGTTCTCAGAAGCCACTCTAGAATGCATACAAAGCTTTACACTTGGTGAATGGAATCCGGAATCGGATCATAGGATGTTATGTATTGACCTCAAGTGTGGTAAACGGCCCGAGCATGTAGCCTCCAATCATGATGTGAATCATTTGTACCTACGTCTAGACTTCAAACGAGCACTTATATATGCTGATATGGTGGACCAAATGTTAAGCATGATAGAGCATCAAGGGAGCCCAACATTAGAATGCAAGTGGAAAGTTTTCAAAGAAGTAATTTTCTCTTGTGCGAAGGAATGCTTTTCGGCGAAACACATGTCTTGCAAAAGGTCTAAGAAGGGTAGCACCAAGAAGAAATGGTTTGACATGGAATGTAGTCAAGCCCGAAAACACTTGCTAAGATTGGATGCAATCAAAGACAAGGAAGTTTACTTGGAATGTTCACACACATACAAAGCACTTGTTCAAAAGAAGAGGAGAAGGTGGGAAGTTGAAAAACAACTTCTTTTAGCACAAGAGAAAGCACATGCATGTGGAAAGTTTTGGCAAAATCTAAAAGGCAAGCGCGTTGAGAGCTTTGGTGACTTGACTCTTGAGGATATGTATATGCATTGTAAGAATCTCTATGAGCAACCCAATGTTGATAAGATGGAGGGTTGTAGCTCCCTTCCATTTATGTCTCCCTTCTTTACCATTGAAGATGTATGCCGCGCGCTTGAGAAACTTGCTACTCGCAAGGCAGGTGACCTTCAAGGTGTCAAGGCTGAAATGATTAAATGGACAAGCAAGAAAACACGATATTGGATATGCGATATGTTTAACCTTGCACTTCAGTATGGCATGCCTCATGATTGGAGTGCAAATTGGATCAAACCTTTGCACAAAGGAGGAGATGTAAACAATGTGAACAACTATCGCACTATAATGGTTGGTTCTTTGATGGCAAAGTTATTTGGATGTATCATGGAGATGAAGATAAGTGAATGGGCTGAAAAGAATGGCAAACGTGCGCTTGGCCAAGCAGGTTTTCGAAAGCATCATAGCACTATTGATCACCTTGTCACTCTTCGAGTTCTTATGGAAGCGTCTCGATTGAAAGGAAAAAAGTTGTATTGTTGCTTTGTGGATTTCAAGAAAGCTTTTGACATGGTACCGCGAGGAAATCTTTGGAGACGTATGCAAAGCCTTCAAGTGCCGAGAGAATTTATGCATGCAGTCTTTCGCATCTACCAAAAAGTGATATGTCGATTACGTATGGGAGATGGAATTTCAGAATTTTTTGCAAGCACTATTGGTGTCAAACAAGGATGCCCACTTTCCCCAACCCTCTTTGGGCTACTCATTGATGAATTGGAATACATGGTTCTTGATTTTATGCAGCAAGAAGGCATAGAAGAGGTTAAGATTGGAAATGCGGTGATCATGCTTTTGCTTTATGCCGATGATGTAGTGCTCTTGGCACATACCTTAGAAGATGCACAAAAGCTTATGAGTGTCTTGGAACGCTTTTGCCTACATAGCGGGCTGATCGTGAATGGATCCAAAACCAAGGTTATGCTTGTAAAGACCCTCAATGAAGAAAATCCATGCATTGTATACAACAATGAGAAACTTGAAGTGGTAGATCACTTCAAGTACCTTGGCCTTGAGGTTCCATCCAATCATAAATGGAAGGATTGTGCAATGCGTCGCTTGGAAGCCGGAAAGAGGGCTTATTATGCATTTGAGAACATGTGCAATGCAGGAGAGATCAAGTGTTGGGCTCTCAAAAAGTACCTCTTTGACACATTGGTGACACCGGTGCTTCTTTATGGAGTGGAGGTGTGGGGTGGAAGCATCGGGAAGTCTACTTGGAAAGAGTTTGAGAATGTCCAAAAGCGTTTTCTCACCAACTTTCTCCAAGTCAAGACACAAACACCCTACATGCTCTTACTTCTTGAGTCCGGATCGCTTCCCATTGAGGTCTTGGGCATAGAAAGGGTTGTGGAGTACATGCGTAAGACACAACGTAGCCCTTTGCATCGACTTCCTAGAATCGCATATGAAGCAAGTCAAAAGGTTCAAAAGACATGCAAGAGAAAAATACTAAGTTCGGGGTGGATGCTTGATATCAAGAAATGGTTTGGAAGATGGGATGCATGTCACTTGGTCAAGGATGCGTCGATCGACTCCCAAGTTAATGAGGCCTTCTTACAACGCCAATGTATCATGGCTTGGGAGAAATCTGGAGGTTCTCGCTTCAGCCATTACACCACACACGTTGCCCCAAACTACAAATCTCTCTTCTTCTCGGAACGAGGTAACCGAACCCCTTCCTACATCCTTGAGCCCATCCCGTTGAGTGCGATCCGCACCATTGCCTCCATTCGTCTTAACTCCCATTCTCTACGCTGCGAGACAGGACGTTGGGGCACTGGCGAGGAGTGTCATCGACTTTGCACCTTATGCCCTCGTCAAGTGCGAGAGAGTGAGTACCACACACTACTTGAGTGCTTAGCTTTTGACCACATTAGGTCCTCTTTTCCCCATATATTCAGCCATGAGCTCTCCCTACATACCTTCCTCTCCCAACCACGATGTGGACTCTCTATTGCGACGCTCATTTCAGCCATTTTTGAGCATCGAGAGTCACTTATGAACTCCACTCACACCACGTGACATGTTCATTTGGTCCCATAGGTCATATTTGACCTCCCAGGACGATAATAGAACTATCTATCTATCTATCTATCTATCTATCTCTCTCTCTCTCTCTCTCTCTCTCTCTTTGTTGTCCATGCGTTGGGCTCTCTCTCTTTCTCTAGCTAGAGAGAGAGACAGAGCTCTCTCTCTCCTTTCCTCTCTCTCTCTCTCTCTCTCTCTCTCTCTCTCTCTCTCTCTCTCTCTCTCTCTCTCTCTGTGTGTGTCTCTCTCTCATCGAGCAAGGAAGAGGCATGGGCTGCTCGGCTGGGTTTTCTCCCTTAAGCTTGTCAAGCAACAAGCCATGGAAGGGGTTTCGAGTACACGGATATGCTTGGCCGACCGGGTTATGCCGCAGGAAACTTCCCCTGCAAGGCCGAAGGGGTCGACTGTCACTAACGGGCCGCGGGCACAGTCCCTAACGAGGGGAGGACCAACTGTCGCACCCACGCCGATTCGGCTGCTGAGGAGCTCGTTGGGAGCGCTGTGGAAAATCAGCCAAGTCACGAGCTTGCACCGGTGCCAGTTGTTGTACCCATCGTGACCTCTGTCATCATCTTCTTCGACGCAATCGGCCATGGCGGTAGCAGAGTTTGTTTTTTTTAAAAATTTAGTTACTCTGCCCTACCCTAACTAAGGGTGCATGCCCACCCCGGGCACACATCCCTTCAAACAAAGTGGGGTTTTGAGTGAGGTCGACGGGGTACGCTGCACATCTTCCGTACTGTTGAAGCACGATGCTCGACAGTTTCTGCAGAAATTTTTGAGAGGCTTGAAAGGCTGCAAAGCGAGCAAGGCTCGGTCGGGTCCAGGCCAAGGGCCATTTCTATCTTAAATTTGGATCTCACTTTGAGTTCCATCATGCCAAGGTTACGTGCTGAACAACGGGATCATACGCAAGGATACGACAAGCTTGGTAACTCATGCATTATGCAAGAATTTGACAACACAGTACGTCGAGTCATGTGATTCAGGTATGCACTCAATTTTGCGGCATCTTTTGTTTGCAAAGAATTAATGTTTGGGTTGACGGATCGGAATCAAGCATGGCTTGAGTACACAATCCCTCGCCACCACCCGCAAGTCGGAGGTTGATTGTTGATACAAAGGCAACTCAGGCAGGGCCTGTGACCTATCCGATTATGGTATTCAGTAAGGCCGACCGGTAATTATCATTTCAAGCAATTGTCGACCATCAGATACATTCTAGGAGCAAGGCTCCCTTTAGCGACACTCCAATAAACCAATTTTTGTCTTACGTCGGTTGTTAATTTTTGATCTCTCCTCATTGTGCTATCTCGAGGCGGAGGAAAGCAAGATTTCTGGGAGCGCGGCTCCATGCATTGGATGCATACTCTTTTCCAAGCCATTGCTGCTTGCTAAGAGCAGGCCATATGGGTACATGAAGCATCGTGGAACAGACATTGACATTCACAGCTAGGAGCGGAATGCAATGTTGAACACCATATGAATTTTCACAATGCCAACTTGTCAAGCACAGGTTGCTTTGATCAAGCAGTATTGGACAATTGCTGACATTGGATAGTTCAGCTGTAGCTGATATCTCTCTCACCATCGAGCAATCTTATGATTCTCAATCAGAAGCAAAATTTGGCAAGGCCAATTTCCTATGAAATTTTGACAAGGTCAATCTTTTTCTGCTCGGACATATGTGTGTCACCAAGAGCATCTGTTAGCTATGAGCTTTCAGGTTACATTCTTGTCTCATCCATTTGATGAACTTACGTGAAGCAAGGCTTCTATTTATGCATCATGCATTGAAGCTCCCCACGTTTGACATATGCTATGAGCATACAAACTTGGAAAGGATTTGGCAAAATGTTTGCAGATTCTTTCATTCCGTATACGAGAGATGTATGTGATACAAGAGGGCGAATATACATATGCGACAACTCTCTCTCTCTCATGGCAGATTTGGCTATGAGCCACCTTTACACAAGCTTTTCCTTTGGAATTTCATGACAACAGGTTGCAGCAACACCTACCAGGTTAGCCACGTTCAAGTTTTTCTAGTTTTTTTTTCCATGTTTACACTTTACTTGGCAATTACTGTTATTGTGCAAAGCAAAGTGCTTTGGCAATTTTACATGAAGCACGGCTCCTCCCTTGTGCCAAGATACTGCCATTGATTTGGAATCAAGGGCTTTGGCACACAAGTTTGGGAAACCTACCAGTTTCTTCTGTGCAAGGCACTTATGGTTTTGGTTCGCACGCTTGAGACCATCATAGTAGCCAAGGGCTTACGTTTTTGCATGCAAGGCATGCTAAGCAGGTGGCATGAATTCCACCACTTTATGTATTATGCTTCCGCTATCACACTCGCAACTCTGTCAAGGACAGACTAAGTGATGGATTGTTGAACCTGCTAGTTGGTTGCTATCAACACCCAACAACACTAAAAGGAACCTAAATCTAGGACTTATTTCACGGGCAATGTGCCAATGCTAAGTCATTTTCATACAATCACGACCCTGCAAGGCAGGTAGATCAAGATGTGGTTGTGTTTTTCTGTTACCTCTCTCAATGAGAGAGTCATAGCAGAAACTTGTTGCATGCTTATAGGATACGATGCACGTTAGACATAAGATGCACATGAACATGGCAATCAACTATACATGTCATAGTCGTTCAAGGACAGTTCCGCAGCCCAGCATGCTCTTCTTCTTCTCTCTCGTTCTCTCTCTTTAAGGGAATAATGAAAATATTCTAAGAAGCTTTTGATACGTGTTTTGCTCGTGAGTCAGAGCCTGAGCCAAGGTGCTCTAACTCTCAGCTAGCACATGGCTAAGATGCTACTCAAATTACTCTTCATTGGTTCGTCCATTGAACACTAATTTGCACAAGGGCTATGAGCCACACGGGCTAAGAGCTATTGTCAGGCCAAGGGTAAGACCCAACTATTGGCATTCTTTGGGTGATTGTTTTCAAGAGTGAATCGATCTACCCAGGGAAGTATACATCAACGTTAATGGACAAGCAAGGGTCTTGTCATTCATGATGTTTACAGTGTCATTTTTGCACTACATGTTTTCAGTGCGACACTCAATTTTAGTTTTTGATAAATCTTTCACCCACAGCAGCTGATCTCTACAAGGAAGTATAGATGCAGCAATCAGTTAAGACAGCATGGCTGTCCACAAGAGCTACGCAGTTCATTTGTGTGGATTTCTTGCTCTCTCTATAGCACTACGGAGTGTCTATGGACATATTGTTTGGGGTACGACCCGGAGGGTGACTGCTACATCACCCCATATGCATTGAGGATCACAATTTGATCTCTCCCAGTTAGCCTTTCAAGGAACGAATTTCGCAATCTACCATGCTACCCGGACACACTCAACTTTTCAAGTTGATTTCAATCATTATCTACACAGTTAACTATATTGGTTACTGTTGCCTGCTAGTTTAGCAATTTCTACAAAGGGTCTTACCAAGGGGGTTTTACTACGTAAATTTTAACCAAAGGGGTTGGATTGCCAAGGCAACGACCACGGTTTCTAGTGCAATATTGTTTGTTTTTTCAGGTAGGAACGTGCTCCTCTCCGTTTGAATACGGGTAAGTGAACATTACGTTCAAATCTCCAGGTACGCATCTATTGATTTGATGTTATTCCTTTTTCAGTATGCTTTACTTGGTTTTTTCAAGCCGTATAAGTACGCTTGAATGTTATAGAGCCATGCCAAGGGCATGATGGCACAAAGTCTTTTGGGCCAAGCGTCCAATCTATCTTTCTGTCTTTTGCTGTTACGAACCTACTTGTAGGGTTCACTTTGGCACATGTTGTCACATGGGATACAACATGGTCTAGGAACTCCAGGAGTTCGGTTTAGCCAGTGTGGAGCAATGAATGAGGGCCCCTCTCACTCTTGTCGTAGAGTGTTTGCAGTTACCTCCACACACAAGTCCATCTCGTACTTGATGGATGTCACTTTTCTTGATATCCTTGTTTTAGACATATTCCACATGTGGAGAACATGAGTCTCTGGGACTGACACTGGCGCCAAATTTCTACCAATGTGTCGCGACGAAGTCCCTAGGTGATGGTTGTATCCATTGGTTCGACCATTTTGAGCACAGAGTATCAAGTACAATTTCAGTGGCCAGAAATTGTCGGGTACTAAGTACAGACTTGTGGTGATTACAAGTGCTGTGAAACCACCTTAACGGAGGGTTGTTTCTACATATAGCAAAGTCTGCTACGTTCATGAGAATGTCTCATGGTTGGTTCCTAGGTGTGACCGGGTTGTCACCTTCTATTATGGTCCAACTTTTGTTGCAAGATTTTCACGTAAGTATAGTGGAAAGTCTCGTCATGGAATTGCGGTTCGGATAAGTTTGTGTTAAATGCATGCACGCTAGGTGTTATGGGCCCTAGTGTTTAACACAAATTTATTCGGAGCGGCATGCAAATTCATGGACTTTATGCTTTCTGCAATTTTTTGCACTGTCAGTGCAATTTCTCTTGCAGATTTAGTATGAGTTTACACCCTGCCATACAAGGTGATGGCTTAGTATGGGTGTTTGTGATTGGATGCTTGAAACTCCAATCTGCTTTCAACCTAGTTGGTTGTCTCCATTCCATATCGCGTATATGGCTGAATACTCAATGATTGAGTCATAGTTTGTCGTCAGTCGTGGGCGACTGTCTGTAAGTGGTTGGGGGAAAGCACCTCACTCTTACTGTTGCTACTCATCCCGCGTAGGATGGGCAGTTTACAAGCATTGTATTTAGTACTAAAGGATATGCAAAGTGCATACGTTAAATCACGCTAAAGGATATGCTAAGTGCATACGTTAGCAAGAAGTGAAACAACTGGATCGGTTACCTTTCTAGTTTGGAGTTTGCTTCATATGATGAAAGGCATGCTACGGCTACTTTTAGTCTCTGACTGTTATTCTCAAGTTATCAACCTTAATCATCAGTTTTGATGCGGTTGTCTACTAGCAAGAAACCATAGCAAGTCAAGGACTTGGTGGTTGCTGCTGATGAGTATGTCAGCATAGTACTTTCATGGAAAGATGAGCCGAGGTTATATTGCACATTCAAGTACCTCCAGAAAGTCTGAAACTTGGGTATGCATTTAGACACCTCTTCGTTATGATAACTCGTTTAACATACTCAAGTGAGTTTTAAATGGAGTCTTCACATTATGTTAGTTATGGGTCGGTTAACCAAGACGGTTATACAGGGACAACAATGTGGCATGAGAGAGAGAGAGAGAGAGAGAGAGAGAGCGGTACTGTGTGTGTTTGAAATTTATAAGATGGACAACATGAAAACCTTTATGCAACAACCTAAACAAAAGTCATCACAACATATTTTCAAACTAAATTTGCACTAACATATATAGAGTAACTGATATTTCCCATGTTAAAAAATATAACATGCGTAGAGACTTAAGATTTATACGCTCAAAAGCGTAGTCTACGACATGCCCTGCTGCGGTATCGAACCACCCATGGCCCACGATGTAAAACACATCTACCAATCACTGGAGGAAGAGATCCTAACACAAAAACACGTAGGAACCAAGCACCGAGACTAAGATTCTGAGCAAACATAGCATTAATTGGACGGGTTTTGCCTAACTCTGCAATGGTGACACGTGCTCTGAATCCTCTCTGAATAGCAACTTGAATGTAGCACAGTAAGCTCGGATCATATGAAGCATGATATATACCCACCATTAAGAATTCTGGGTAATACTGTGATCTAGAGCCAAACAAAAAGCTATTAGTATAGACAGTTATTTTGATACACAAAAGCTATTACTTTACTATATCAACATCAACATTGTTACCTTGCTACATCCAAGCCTCGAGTAGATGAATCACCTGCATGGCTATGATTGGACCCCTCCATAATGGTGGATCTAATACATAATCGTTGACTGTGAGATTTAAATTCTTTAAAGTATCGAAATGTCACAAACACACATATACAATATTTTACCTCGGACGTGTCGAGGTCATCTCCCTAGTGTGTAAGTCACAGAGGTGTTAGGATCCATCTTCATTCATACATATACATATACATAAAGGATTAGAAATTCATGAAAAAGCACATGAAGCATAAATCTCTCAACGCTAATAAATCTTAGTCAATTGTTTCAGCGAATATACCTTGCTTGAGGCTACACCATGTTTCATAAGAAGATACTAAGCTTGTAAATGAGAAAGAAATAGTTGCGAGAGTCACCTTGCTTTTTTATTGGATGGAACATATCCAGCCACGTTAAACCCCATGGCAAGGGGGTGGCAGGGGACAGGTCAATTGCAACACCTCTTTGTAGACAATGTTAGAAGTGTATGTTCTTTGATCTCCATGTCTACTAATGCTTGTTAAGTGACTATCACCAACCACAACCTTGATGGCAGAAGAGGATCTCACGCGAGACATTGCCACATATAGTTGACCATGGGTGAAAACAGGTGTTGGGAGATACAATCCAAGAACCCCCAATGTTTGGCCTTGCGCCTTGTTGATTGTCATCCCAAAAGCACAACGTAGGGGAAATTGGTGGCGTCTCAAATCAAAAGGGAGACCTTCTCTAGATCCCATGAGAAAATCAATCCTTGGAATGAACACTGCATTTCCTGCATGTGACCCTGTAATGATTTTTGCTTCAATCACTTTGCTGTGGAATTACTTATAAATCAAGCGTGTCCCATTACAAAGACCACTTCTTGGATCCAAATTGCAAAGCAACATAACTGGAGCATTCTGTTTTAATTGTAAAACATGCGGTGGAAAGCCTCCCCCAAAATCTAAACTATTTACAAACTCACTTGTGAATAAAATGCTATCACAATTTGATTCACACACTAAGTCCGCACTGACATATTCATTATAAGTACCAGGAAATTGCTGCAAGCCCAAATTGTTTATAGTATCCACCTCATCGTTCCGTGGAGCCAAAATTGCTCTATCCTTGAAAAAAGATGCATGGCAAGTCTGTGTTTCAAGGTCTCTATATATGCAAGCAACCAATGCTTGCAAATTATTTTGTGGTAGCATCATGCAAGCCGACATGGCCACATTATCAAGTATGTCCCCATCACAAACATCGCCATTACCAATATCAAGTGTCCATTGCACAAACTCTCTTTCAATAACAATACTTAAACAATTGACCACTCGCATATTCTGTGTTAGATGCATGATTTTTGTACGTTGCCAAATGTATGACTGGCACAAAGATGCATTAACAATGTCTTCTCTTCCCCCTTTGCGCACAACATGTAATATCTGTCTGAAATCACCACCAAGGAGGAGAACCTTTCCACCAAACAACATGTCATTTTTCATGACATCTCTTAGTGTCTTATCAAGAGCCTCAAAAGCGTGTCTATGAGCCATGGGGGCTTCATCCCATATGATCAGTGAAATCATTCGCAACAGCTCAACAAGATGGATGTTAATTACTTTAATGTTGTGGACTCAGAAGTTATATCAATAGGGATCTTGAATCTAGAGTGTGTAGTCCTTCCATTTTCGAGAAGCTGTGTTGCAATCCCGGACGATGCACATGCCAAAGAAACTTTGGACTCTCCGCGTATCCGAGAGAGCAAAGCATTGTAGAGATAAGTATTTCCCGTTCCACCTGGCCCATCCAAGAAAAAAACAGTCCCTCTGCTCATGCAAGCTGCTTGTAAAACCCGATTGTAAGCTTCCCTTTGCCCAATATTGAAAGATGATTCCATTCGAGCAGACAATACTCTTTGTTCCTCTTTGTTATACATGAACTCTTCAGCAAGCACTCCATGCTCACTCATAATTTGCAAGGTGTGATCCACCTAGTGCATTCCAGAATAATCCGAGATCCTCTTTCCATAGTGTTGAAGCACCGTCTCTAAGTTTGACAAAGCTTGGTTCAGTGCCATATGTTCACAGATATTCGCATCATTTGTGCAAACCCTCATATGATATACATGGTCCTCAGAAATCTCCTTACAGAAGCGATTCCACAATGCACCAGGATGTATTGGTTCACAAAAAACCAAAATGACTACAAACAGTAGGCGCAATTGTTGCCCTGTTTGCTGAAAAGAAGCTTCTTCCAAACAAAGAAACCATTCATCATCGACTTGCAGTAATCCTCGTGCATTACATGTTTCTTTAAATGTGTCATATACTCGTCCATTGAAGGTTCTAATATCCTCAAAAGACTTACATCCTTTGCACATGTTGAGTAACATACGCAAATAGTACAAATCTCCAGCATTGGGAACAATGTGGTACATTCTTCCAATCATGCCACCAATCTGTCTTTGAGTCCATGTTCTACTTGCTGGCTTCCAAACCCACTTTGTTGGGAAGTCTATGTACAACAAATCGTTGGCCTCTGGATATTGTTCATTTGCAACAAACCACTCAGTGAGCGTTGTCTTTTTGCTGACATCTCCCTCCACCACACTCTGTACAGTCGCTCTGTCGCTAAAGATGACTTGATTTTGATGAGGCAAGTGAACTTGGAGCCGTTGTATGTCAGGTTTCTCTTGATGCATGTGAAACCCAAGTATACACCAGATAGCCTCAGATGCTGATACATATCGAGCATTAAGATAGTTTGTAACTTAATTTAGAAGCCCTTCACTATCTTGTAGAACAACAATGGCCCTGTCATGTCCCTTATACACATACTTGTAGAGATATTTCACAGAGGATATAGTGGAGCAAACCTCCACATTGATATGTCATTGTACCTTATTGACAAAAATGGATTGTATGGAACAATCCATTTATTAATCATTTGCACTTTATTACGAACAATGTAATTTCCATCATCCCTCCTCATGTACGTTGGGTATCCATCCCTAGCCATAGTAGTCGATGCACTGAAGCTTCGAGGATATTTAAACCTGCACTTCCCATATTTCATACATGGAGCATTCTTATTCAAGTTTCCACACGGGCCATGCGCATTACACCGACTGATAACATCATACAACTGTGGAAACATTACTTTATCAGGTAGCTCCGCACACACAATCTTATCATAATGCAATGTCTCTGTTGGTTTATGCTCAGATGCAAGTATCAATAGAATGTGAGCATGAGGAAGGCCTCTCTTTTGGAACTCAATCACAAAAATGTGTCCAATGACCTTACCAAAAATAGCTCTCTTAATCAGAAAGCCCATCAAATCCTTGAAATTATGGTAGAAAACATGGGCAATAAGATCAGGACGATCATTGGATGTTTGTCCAGGTAGTAATGCATCCTGTATCTCCTTCCATCCAGGATTGCATGTGAATGTAATGAAGAGATTAGGTTTTCCTCTCTTGCGTACAATTGCCATGGCACCTTGGTACAACTAGTGCATATAGCGAGGGCCACCAACATACGAAGAAGGCAATACAACCCTTCTTCCAACATTAGCAGCCAATAACAGCTCTCTATCATCCCTTGTTCTATCTCTTGCTCCAACCATATCTGTCAAGCCTTGATACACCTCACTGCAAAGTTCACTTTGATGATTACGAACCCACAAAAGCCTCAACTCCTCCATACAACTATATGCATCAACAATATATTGTTGCAGTAGCCTACCACCACGTAAAAGACATTGTGTCGTGTCATCTCTAATTTGCAATCTATACTTGTAGAAATCCATTGTAGAAATATACTTTGTAGTTCCATTTACTCACTCTCTGCTTACTTCCGCTCTGTTCACTTGGGGTATGTAAGGATTCCAACCTTCTTCACCATTTAGAAATAGCAACACATATAATAGAGGCATGTATGACCTATGGCAATTTGAGATTCGTTTTAGACCACCACCCAAAAGATTCAACACAATATCACGATGGCCAATGTTGCTCTCTTCACCCTGACCAGCCATGATTGCAACAACTTCCACACTTGTTCGAGCAACATATTGCCAGCCATTTGTACACTTCTTAGTAATGACCATCCTAATATCCGGAATATTGGAAGTTTGGACCATCGTAGAAAACCCCCTAAAAGCTTGAACATACGGATTTACTCGATGCATCATCGATTGCAAGCTTTCCAAAACATCTGGTTTGAGTTTAGAAACATGACTCATCCTGTTTTGCAACTCATTCTCAGTGTCAAAAAAATACAACTGAGCAAAGCGAGGGATTTGACCTGATCGCTCTTCTGGCATCAATGGACCAATGTTATGATAAATAGATCCATGCACCTTGAAGGTATAGATTCCTTTTCTCTAGCAGAGAGATTCATCTATATGAGCTCCCAAAGAAGCAAATGCCAACACACTATTGTATGCTCTGATATGTTTCAAGAATTTTCTACTTCTAGTATTACCCCCGTGCATCAATTCCCTTAATTCTAAAGGAGGTTCACTTAATGGCGGCAAAGAAACATTTCTTGAGTTGCAACAACTCTTCCCCACAAATGTGCGAATGGTCTTTGCTTCCATTTTCCAAGATAAAGCACCACAAAAGGAGCATGCAAAATCCAAGTTGCCTATGTTGTGAAGAATACACTTTTCATTAGAAATAGATAACATAGAGATATGCATCAAGGAAGTGGTCTTAGAATATAAGTAAGTGATAGATAGGCAAAGTGTCTCAACTTTGGAGTAATCTCCCTCTCTGGAGACAATTACAGGCTCCTCAAGAACATCTCCATTATTGGCTTCCAAATTGTCTTCCACTTCAATCCCTACATAACTTTGCGAGAGAATTGACTCGTTATCTACATCCAATGCAATCCTTCCCTGAGGAAATTCATTGCATCGATTCACATTTATCAAATGCTGGCAATCTTCCCAGCGAGGCACATCAATCTCACCCAGAGAACGTCGAACTCTATCTCGCACTGCTGCACGTCGCGTAGCTCGAGAGGCTTGACATATCCTACTACGTCTTGCATGCCCAGGAGACAACACCTTTGGACCAATAGCCATCTGTCCAAGAAAGAACTCTTATAAGTACTCACAGGTATATACAGGTTAGTATCTAGAGAATTAAGAAGAGAGTATGGAGAAGAAAGGATTTCCCAACTATGTCTATCTTTCTTTGAGAGAGTCAGTGAGAGGAGGCTTGCCAACCCACATGGTAAATGTCTATATACTTCTATATCTGTCTCTCTATATCTTATCTAACTACTACTAAGGATATAGTTGTGGGAGCGAGTCCATCTGATTAGCCCACCGACGATTGTCGGTTAAGTTTCAGCCGACAGTTTTCCGCATTGGTTACAACGCGCCAGTTTGCACGTCAACTGGATTCTCACCCGACTGAGGTCCCGTGACCCTTGAGGAGTCACCACGTTAACCCATTATTGACCATTGGAAACCTTTGCTCAAGACGGATTCAAAGGTGCATCCAAATCAGCCCCGAAGTGCTTCATTATGAAGAGTTACCATGGTGACAGGTCCCCATTTGAGTTGGTAGAGTTGCATTGAGGTTTGGGTTGTTGTGTACATTCCGTTTATGCAATCAAAAGCAAATACCACATCGGCAATGGTGTGCATGTGATTACATTAGGAGAGACACTCTCGCTTTGCATCTGCCAAAAATAGCCCAGAGCTTCTTGACCCTACCCAAATTGGGCATATCTGGCAATCAATGCATTCTAAGAGACGGCATCCTATATAGGAAGATCTCTCCCACTTTTTGTGCTTTATGAAGTGCTTCACATTTGTCATACCTAGAAAGAAGTCAGACATTGCACACACCTAGAATACTTTGTGTGTATGTGTGTGTGTGTGTGAGAGAGAGAGAGAGAGAGAGAGAGAGAGAGAGAGAGAGAGAGAGAGAGAGAGAGAGAGAGAGAGAGAGAGAGAGAGAGAGGGATACAGGGAGAGAGAGATTCACTGCTACATAACTTGAGAGAGAGAGGGAGGGGAGAGATTCACTGCAACATAACTTGAGAGAGAGAGAGAGAGAGAGAGAGAGAGAGAGGGAGAGAGAGAGTTTCACTCCAACATAACTTGAGAGAAAGAGAGAAAGAGAGAGAGAGAGAGGGCGAGGGGGGGTAGGGAACGGGAGGTGTGACCCAAAAGACACAGTGGCAACAAAAATACTACAATTATGGAGATCCTTTGAGAATGTAGTATCCAAAGAAGACAACCAAGAGTCGTGAGCAAATTGGTATCCACTACATACATAAGCCTCCCCCAAAATGTAGTCAATATCGCCAAAGCCACCAAAATATAGATCCGCTAAGTCTATAATGAGAAAGAAGTGAGTATTACTATCGATTACATAATTCACTTCTTGCAAGGGTTGCCCTGCTTTGAACTGGATGGAAAATCTCCAACGACATTAATCCCCTTCTTGGGCCAATGGGTCGTTACCAATGCATGGAGCTTGTTTGAGATAGATCTAACTCTGGAGACACCTGTTGTATGTTGTACTTCTACGGCGGTCAATTTGTTGCTAGTACTTCGTAATTCAGGTACAATGCTTTTGAAATCAATGCTATCCTTGTCAAGAACGGACCTCTCCAAGAGACTCATGATTTTTGCCTGGTTGCTTTCTATGCGAGAAAGTTGTCCTTGCATTGAGCTCTGTTGCTGCAAAATACCATTAATCTGTATCTGCATCCGCTCCTCTAGACGATGAAGATAAACCCCTTGCTCATATTGTGAATGGCTCAACCAATGAATGCTCTCTCTATAGGAAACCTGTGATGCCTCCGCTCTGTCACATGAGGCTTGAATTTTGGAGCATACTGTGTGGATGATACCTAGTCCATCTACAAATTGCTTCTTTGCAGGTCCATCGCCACCTCGAGCAACGCGCTTGGCATTTCGTAAATTGTTTCTTGGATCTCTCTCTAGGGTAGAAAATATCACCTCGGAAGAATCTCCTCCAGAGGTAAGCACGTGCTCCATTTTTGTAAGAAAGAATAAGATATATATTTAGCACCGTGTTATACATGTTTTTCTCTCTATCTATTTCTATCTCTATTTTCCCCTATCCACCTCTCTATACCTCCCTCTCTATGGCGCAAGGTGGCCATAGAGAGAGCAATAGCCAAAGCCTGTGTGTAGGATGTCGTCTCTTGGAATGCACTGATTGTGGGATATGCCTAACTTGGTTAGGGCCAAGAGAGCGGCTGCCATATCTCAAACCCTCAACTGTTAAGAGTGTCATATTGTTCTAAGAGTGTCACCTAGTGTCCGGTGGTACAGAGTGCGCTAGAGATGTTGTCAGCGCTTATCTCAAACCCTCAACTGTTAAGAGTGTCAGCTAGTGTCCGGTGGTAGCTGTTCTAGTCTGCGAGTGAGGTACGCTTTAATTTATTTGTCTTGTTGTGCAGTGCTTAGCCCTACTCACAAAGGGCTCTGATCCAGTCTAAAACTCAAACGATAGTAAGTTGAAACACATTTTTCCTGAACAGTGACTCACAGACTCAATCTCACGTGGAGAGGAGGGAGATGAAATGAAATGTTATATTAAACGTCTTCAAAGGGCCAAGGTCTATGAGAGCCCGCAGAGATGACGATGACGCTGCTGCAGACACCGGGAGGAGGATGTTGAGCCTGCATGTGCTACTGCAGTAGCCGGCTCAGATGGCGATGAGCCCACAAAAATGACGATGGCGATGAGAAGCGATGACAGCCCGCGTGCGCTGCTACAATAGCCCGGAGGAGGATGGCGTGCGCTGCTGCAATAGCCGGGAGGATGAAGGAAGGCTGCAATGGCGAGCCTGCGTGAGAGTCGGTGGTCAACACCGCGCCATGCTGAGAGCTGTGAGGGGCGGGTGCAAGGGCATGAGGTTCTGTGGTCACTGCTGCATGCCGAACACCCTCGGGCATTGATCATGATAAGTCACAGTCTCAATCTCACGTGGAGAGGAGGGAGTTAAAATGAAATGTTATATTGGCCACTTCAAGCTGGACATTTCCCGCAATCAGTGCATTCCGTTGGCGGCTACCGTAAGAGAGAATATACGTATGTCTGCATGCGATAAAGGAGGATAGTGGCAACACTAGTACATGTGGCAAGGCATTCTCGATCACAATGTGGGCCGTGATGGGGGACTTCGTGGGCATCCACAAATACTGGCTGCAATCAGTGGTTCAAAGCTTATTGGCCACTTCAAGCTCACAGACTCAATCTCACGTGGAGAGGAAGGAGGTGAAATGAAATGTTATATTAAACGTCTTCAAAGGGCCAATGTCTATGAGAGCCCGTAGAGATGACGATGACGTTGCTGCAGACGTCGGGAGAAGGATGTTGAGCCCGCATGTGCTACTGCAGTAGCCAGCTCAGCTGGCGATGAGCCCACAAAAATGACGATGGCGATGAGAAGCGATGACAGCCCGCGTGCGCTACTACAGTAGCCCGGAGGAGGATGTGCTACTGCAGTAGCCAGCTCAGCTGGCGATGAGCCCACAAAAATGACGATGGCGATGAGAAGCGATGACAGCCCGCGTGCGCTACTACAGTAGCCCGGAGGAGGATGGCGTGCGCTGCTGCAGTAGCCGGGAGGATAAAGGAAGGCTGCAATGGTGAGCCTGCATGAGAGTCGATGGTGAACACCGCGCCATGCTGAGAGCTGTGAGGGGCGGGTGCGGCCGGGGCATGAGGTTCTGTGGTCACCGCTGCATGCCGAACACCCTCGGGCATTGATGATGATAACTCACAGTCTCAATCTCACGTGGAGAGGAGGGAGCTGAAATGAAATGTTATATTGGACACTTCAAGATGGACATTTCTCGCAATCAGTGAATTCCGTCGGCGGCTACCGTAACAGAGAATATACGTATGTCTGCATGCGATAAAGGAGGATAGTGGCAACACTAATACATGTGGCAAGGCATTCTCGATCACGGTGTAGGCCGTGATGGGGGACTTCGTGGGCATCCACAAATACTGGCTGCAATCAGTGGTTTAAAGCTTATTGGCCACTTCAAGCTCACAGACTCAATCTCACGTGGAGAGGAGGGAGATGAAATGAAATGTTATATTAAACGTCTTCAAAGGGCCAAGGTCTATGAGAGCCCGTAGAGATGACGATGACGTTGCTGCAGACGTCGGGAGAAGGATGTTGAGCCCGTGTGTGCTACTGCAGTAGCCGGCTCAGCTGGCGATGAGCCCACAAAAATGACGATGGCGATGAGAAGCGATGACAGCCCGCGTGCGCTGCTACAGTAGCCCGGAGGAGGATGGCATTCTTGATCACGGTGTGGGCCGTGATGGGGGACTTCGTGGGCATCCACAAATAGTGGCTGCAATCAGTGGTTCAAAGCTTATTGGCCACTTCAAGCTGGACATTTCCCGCAATCAGTGCATTCCAAGAGATGACATCCTAGGTCGGAATCTCCTCCTGCACTTTTCGTGCTTTATGAAGTGCATGGCATTTGGCATACATGTCGACCAAGGTAGTGCCAAGCACGACGTTTTCTTTCAATGACCCCAATTTTACAATATTATCATGTTTTTTTGTGCCCATATCAGCATCTTGTGTGATGCCACATACCTTCAAGGTTCATGCATTTGGAGACATGCCCTCTCTTTGCATTTGTTAAAAACAACCTAGAGCTTTGTGACCGTGACCCTTGCCTTCAAGATGCAAGCGTATGTGATTGCATCTGAAGCGACACCCTCGCTTCGCATCAGCCGCGAAAACAACCCAAAGCTTCTTCGCATCCGTGAGTTCAACTCTTGTTGATCCTTGAGGTCTCATGGGGTTGAGCCTGCAACTTTAAAACCTGTCTTCTTCTTCTCCTACTTCTCTCTATAGTTCTACAACATCTGTGATGTAGCACTCATACATGTACCCATCATTGTCTGTGCGAGAGTAGCACCCAACATCGAGATGGAGTTCTGTCTGATGTTTTGAAGAGAAGTAGGAGGAAACCTCTTTGGGTTACTGAAGGGGCATTCAGTCGGCCAACTCCAAAAATTAGGCTGTGTGGAAAAGGCCACCATGACCTCCACAGCAACACCCTACCCCTTCATATCCGAGAAGCTTCTAGAAATGGACCAGCTCCATCATCGCTACTCCTACACCATCCTTAATACCACCCTGCTACGCTTCTCTTATGGATGACTAAGCACCTTCACGCTCTTTCCCATCCCCAACCCTTGCGATCCTCAAGCTGGACCCAACACCCTCCTCCATTGAAGCTTCACCTATAACCCCACTTCATCCATCTCCCACTCGAATGCTCTCTCTACCATCTTCTCCTTGTGTATCTAGCTTAGAACTCAGCTCTCCTTGATTGTTGACGATTGTGAGTAGCCAAGGATGTTGAAGAGGGGAAATAGGAAAATCTCTTTAGGGTTCTTTGGTGGTCATTTAGCCGGCGGCTACCACAATAGAGAATATACGTACGCCTACGGGCTATAGAGGAGGGTAGTGGCAACGCTAATACATGTGGCAACGCATTCGAGTGGAATATCAAGGGCATTGACACGCAGTAGGTGTGGGCCGTGACTGGCAACTTCATGGGCGGCCGCAAATATTGGCTTAGTGCATTCCCGCAATCAGTGCATTCCAAGAGATGACATCCTAGGTAGGAATCTTCGAAGGGCCAAGGTCTATAAATGACCCCTCTTAAAATAGCTCAAAGCTTCGTGACCCTGCTATCAATGCACCCTTGCGAGGGTCTATCGCATCAAAAAACAACACACACCTACTCTCTCTCTCTCTCTCTCTCTCTCTCTCTCTCTCTCCCCCTCTCCCCTTGACATCTAGGACAGGAAGCTCCTCAAGCACTTTTTGTGCTAATTCCCAAAATACCCCTTAAATTTCAAAATCCCCGAAAGTACCCTTGTATCTATTTTCTAGATCCGTTTTCTAGTGCTTAGCAATTCATCTCCAAAGCCTACATAACCAACACAAATTCTAGTTTTAGCATATTGTATCTATACTAATATTTTTTAGCATCTCTGGAATCACGTAAAATAATGAAGCAATTAATCTCCAAAGCACATAACCAACACAAATTCTAGTTTTAGCATATTGTATCTATACAAATATTTTTTTGCATCTCTGGAATCACGTAAAATAATGAAGCAATTCATCTCCAAAGCCTACATAACCAACACAAATTTTTCTAAAAGTAATTTGTCACAATTATCTATAAAATAAAAGGCATGATGTTGTAAAATAATGAAACCTACATGATGTCTCCAAAAAGCCTACATAAAGGCATGATGTCACAATTATCTGTAAAATAAAAGGCATGATGTCTCCAAAAAGCCTACATAAACAACACAAATTCTAGTTTTAGCATATTGTATTGATACAATTTTTTGCATCTCTAGAATAACGTAAAATCTCCAAAGCCTACATAACCAACATTCCATTTCCAGGCACAGGTCCCCGGGGCGGGGGGGGGGGGGGGGGGGGGGGGGGGGGGGGGGGGCGTCTCACGCTTTTAATGCCCACGACGGAATCATGTGCCCACGCCGGCAGTTCATGCCCACGACGGCAATTCATGCAGGGTGACAGGCCCAGCTCCGCAAGGTGGAAATAGGGAATGAGAGAGAGAGAGAGAGAGAGAGAGAGAGAGAGAGAGAGAGAGAGAGAGAGAGAGAGCTACCTGCAAGCCGCCGATGGTGCAGTAGTCGGGTGGAGCTGCAGTAGGCCGGGGAGCAGTAGGCCGGTCGTGCAGAAGCAACCGAAGTAGCTCCTGCGATGGCGATGGCGTGAGGATGACGAGCCGCAGTAGCTCCTGTGACGATGGCGATGGCGTGAGGCAGACCCTCTCAGGAAAATGACGTGAGGCAGACCCTCAGGAGCAATGTATTGGAAGCAGCGTGGCAGGAAAATGAGACCCTCTCTCTCTCTCTGCCGTAGGAGCGATGTAGCCCTCTCTCTCTGGAGCAGCGTATGAGGCAGACCTCTCTTTGGAGCAGCGGCAGACCTCTCTCTCTCTCTCTCTTGACGTGAGGAAAGCAGGAGCAAGAGCAGGAGCAGGACCTCCACTCTCTCTCTCTCTCTCTCTCTCTCTCTCTCCTGCCAGCATTGAACACCTCGCATCGCCAGGCGCGCCAACTTGAGTAGGCGGCTGGCGATAATGGTTTTTTTTGAAGGTTTTTTTTGAAAATGTTTGACTGAGAGCCCGCCTGAAGGTCCTGACTCTCTAGGAGTCGCCACGTGGCTGGGGGGGGGGGGGGGGGGGGGGAATCCCCTCCCCTTTTATCTATTAGTATAGATATAGGTAGGACATAGGCTCATTTTTTACGCCAGCTAAGAAGGCCTTGGTGAATCTTGCATCCTAACTCCTATAAGACCTTTTCCTAACCGCTGAAACTGAATTGGTAGATATGTAATTCGGATAGGGACAACACCACGTAAATGCCAGAGAATAAGATCCTCCTCGAAGTATGGGCCCAAACAAAGATCTTTGAAAAACATTGAATGCTTATAAATAAGTGGACCTAACTCACTTACCTTGAACACAATACATTAATGTCCCAAAAGCTAATCATTTTTGTATGAGCGATAGAGATAAATTCGAGAACAACTTGTGAATTTGGGAAATAAAGTAAATTCAGGCTACAGAGAAAACATGGAGTTCATCATTTGGTTGTAACCTTTGGTCTATCAACCACCAAGCTTTCTTCCTCCTTCCTCTATCCCTTTGGCCCTCTATGCTTCCCCTCCACTCCCCTCCCCTCTCCCTTCAGCATCACTTCCGAATAGTACCTTGAAAGCAATTATGACGACGAATTTAGCAACACTATAATAATTTTATAAAGTGTGTAGTTGACATCAGAATGCTTCACTGATGCAGAGGTGGAAACGCTCAAGATGAACCTTGGCAATTGGGTAAAAGGTTCCGCATTAGAAGTAGCCAAGTAGAATTATGCTTTGGGTTTACCTGAATCTTTTTAAGGGACGTGGATGGTAATTTGCCATGACAATTCGTACATATATTCAATTTTTAGGGCTTTAGAAATTTGAGGTGGTATGATAATTTGTATGCAAACTTGATTAACTTGCTACATTGTCAAACAAGTGGTGGTTTATGATTCTAATGGCACATGGTTTTATGGATCTTTTATGGTTTTATGAGGTGTGTGGTTTGTTGGTATTTATGCCTTGTAATTTATGGTACATGTGGTTTGTGGGAGTTTATCTACGATTAGGGTTTGAATAATTATTTTCATGGCTTTATCCAATCAGTGGGATGGTTCAATCCATGGGATGGTTCAATCCATGGGACATGATTTATGGTTTGGTTTTGTGGTACGAATGGTTATTATCATGGCTTTATCCAATCTGTACGGTCTATGGTATATGATTTAGGCTAGTAAGAGGTGTACATGATTTCAGATGTGATTCCTTGTTGTTATGTGGTCGTTCATCCTCGAGGCTATTTGACACCCCTATTTTAGGCAAGATCGATGGTCCACAATCTTTTGATGATGTTGACCGTTCGTTTATTCTCAAGAATACAAAGAGTCCGATCGGGTCATGCCTCCGCGACTTGAATCCACCACTTATGACACCAAAGGCTATGCTCTCCCATTAAGCTATCGCGCATCAGTTGAAATGGTGGTGAGAACTTGCAATGATATAGCAAAAATGAAGGACTAGATGGGATCACAGGGTGTTGACTTTGGAATTGATGGGTTCACAAGGTATTCTGTAGCTCACAAGATGTTCACATTAAGTTCATTGGACGTTCGCTTTCATCGGGTTCACGTGGTGTTCACTTTGGATTACATCAGAGATCGGACAACAAGAATCAATCCCACCGTCGGGAAACATAGATCCCACCTGACAAGAGGGGTGTCAAATAATCATGAGGGTTGTTCATGGTGCAGAAAGTTATGATTCATGGCGTGGTTTGGTTTTATTTTTTGATTTTAGTCAATTTGGGTACGAATGCTTTACTCATCTTGCTCACTCAAACTTCACTAAATTTGGGCTATACAAATCTGAGTTTCAATAAATTTGGGCCGTGTCAAGGTTGTGAGATAGAACATTCCGGTTGCTCGTTGCATAACCTTGACAATCAAGCTCTCTGAAACTTTAGTAAATTCGGGTTATGGGAATAGTAAATTCGGGCATACCTCTATCCCTCATACAAAAATGGAATGGTTACCTTTTGAGGCATTAATGTATTGTGCTCAAGGCAAAGTGAGCTAGGTCTACCTTTTTATGAGCACTCAATGTTTTTCAGAAGTCTTTGTTTGAGCTCATACTTTAAGAAGAATCTTATTCTCTGGCATTTACGAGGCACTGCAGCTATCAAAATTTACCACTTTTCTTGAATTTGCCAAATCACGGTGCAACAGATCGACGGTCCGCTTGGCCTAATATACAAGTGAGTTTAGGGCCATAGACCCCCTTCTAAAAAGCCCATGTGAGACAGTGAGGAGTAGGAGGGGGGAGAGGGTCATAAATCTCAAGGGAAGATTGTCACAAAATGATGATGTGGCATGACCACCCGTGGAGGACAGGAAAACTCTACGGACATATGATGATGTGGCACAACTATACGAACTGTCTGCAAAATGCGATGACAGGCCGATGATGCGGCAATTGTATGGACGTCTGCAATTAACGTTGACAGTCTGCTGACATGGTAGCCCAAAAATCACGCTGACAGCCAACTGACGTGGCAGCCTGTATGGAATTTTGAAAATTGCACTGATGCTTTTTTTGGCATTTTTTGGAGCCAGATGCTTTTGGGACTCAACTGCTTTTGGGGCTCTGCTTTTGGCATCCCTTGTAAATTTATAAGAGCCCTTGGGGCCTCACTCTGCAAGGCATCCGGACGCAGAGTTTGAGAGCAGAGGTCCCTCGGGGTTGTACTTTGCAATGATTAATGAAAAAGAAATACCTAAAGGGGCGCCAGACCTTGGGGCTAATACCTTTGGGCACGGAACTACGCCGGGCCGTCTCTCTCTCTCTCTCTCTCTCTCTCTCTCTCTTTATCTCTACAAAAGTTTAGTGATTATGAAGTTTCTCTTCGTGTGTTGCTATCGATTTTCTCGCTTGGAGTGTCCAAGCCTGTTACTCTCATATCAGAGCTCAGAAAGATTCTTCTTCCACGAAGGATCCAAATTTTTTGCAGCACCGGACTTATTAACCACTCCTACCGTTCATACATCACACATCGAGCGTGCTCCCGTCTTCATCGCTCTGTCTTACAGGGCATAAAGCCATAAAGAATCCCAGATACACATGGGTTCTCATGGAGAATCTGACAGAGATAGCACCTCTCAGTGGAAGGGCAAAGAAAAGTTGAAAATCTGGCACTGGAATTGAAGAGAAGAATGAAGATTTGGGCCAAAAAAAAATCGGCGAAAAAGTTTGCCAAAACGGAGTACAAACATCAAGACTCCAGATTAATTAAGTACTCCAATGACCCAAGATTAGTGAAACACCTAAAAAATTACTTGATTGATGAGATTTACTCGAGAAGGCGTGAGGCCATTGATTCTCCTCTTAGGTCAGGAGGAAAACTGGAAGGACAGACGAGTGCGGACAAGCGGAACATGTACTTGCAGAAAGAGATGGACAAGAACTCTTGAAAAGAAGATGAACAAGAGGACTACCAGAAGATAAGATGGAGAGTTACAAAGCAACAGCCAAGTGCGGAAGAAAAGGGAAAATGGAAGCAAGAATGATACCAAATTTAGTGGGGGTCGCAACCATTGATCAGATGAATGAAAATATCGAACCTTGCACAGCATGGGACAAAGTGTGAGACCAAGAAGCCCTTATCTTTCTTTGATGGAGGAGCCAGGGCCAACTTCTTTTCACTTGGATTGGCTGCCCGACTTGGAATTACGCCCGACAGGCTGAGACCACAAGCAGAGGCTGTTCTATCGGCGCCCGGACAAGATGTTTCCATCACACTAATCATTGACAAACTTTGTTTGCAATGTCATGGGTGTTTAGGGCACGAAGATTTTTATATCATGTCTTTGGAAGGGTGTGATGTCCTCTGAGGAATCCCTTGGTACCACAAGAACAACACCATGGTTGACAATCGGGCTAAGAAAGCGACTTTGATGAATGATAAGGGCGAAGAGTTTGTACTTGATGGAAAAACTGAAAGGCGAGTCCGTCCCACTTGATGAAATCCAGTTTCTTTTACTCTATGACAACTGAAGGTCAAATATGTTTGATCTCAAAAAGGAATGACAAGATTTTCTGCAAACTTAGGCTGACTGTTTCTCTGAGGGTGTACCACGCCAATTGCCTCCTTCACGTCCTGTAAGGTCACATGATTGATTTTTTGGTATTACGCCACCGAACCGGCCACTTTATAGAGTTAGCAAAGGCCAAAATAAAGAAACAATGAACCATAATATATTTCCACATTACAAAAATCGATGATATACTCGACAGACTTCAGGGTTCTACTTATTGAATTGATCTAAAGAGTGATTATCATCAGCTCTCAATTGCTCTTGGAGACGTCTACAAGACAGCTTTCAAGACGAGTTTTTGGATTTTCAGAGAGTACCAATCATTTGTGGGTACTTTCTTTGACAACATTATCGCTTTTCCCAAGAATGAAGCAGAATACAGACCCCACCTGTTTTGCAGGTTTTCTAGGCACTGTGGAATCATAAATTGCTCATAAATGTGAAAAAGAGCGAGTTCTTTTTTTCTTTGCCTGAGATACATTTCTTGCGACACATCGCCTCAACAGAAGGGGTAAACATGAACCCGGCCAAAATTGAGATTATTGGCCTGATTTGAAGAATGTTCATGAGGTTCGACGCTTATCTGGGCTTGTGCTCATAACTATCAGTGGTTCATTCAAAAATTTACAAAGATAGTTTCTCCTTTGCATATGCTGACTCCAAAAGGAGTTCCTTTTACTTGGAATCAACCGAGACTTGCAGCCTTTGAGACTTTCAAAGAAAAGTTGACTACTAGACTTGTATTGGCCTTATTAGACTTGCAAAAGACATTTGAAGTTTACTGTGATGCTTATGGCCGCAGGTTGGGAGCAGTCTTGATGCAAGAAATCCATGTAATTTCTTATGAGAGTAGGATGTTTTTCCGTCCTGAAATGGTTGCAAAGATTTATGAAAAAGCGCTATTGGGAGTGATCCATGTGCTTACTTAGTGTGGTGACACTATTTACTCGGAGCTGATTTTATAATATTTATAGATCATCAGAGTTTACGCTATCTCCTGTCACAAAAGAAGCTTTCAGAAAAGCAAATGCGATGGGCTAACATCTTGTCACAGTTTCATTTCCAGATTTTCCATATTTAGGGACACAAAAATTTGGTGGCAGTGGCGGATGCTTTGTCTCAAAACCCTTGAGAATATGATTGGACATCTTTACCCGCATACAGAATAAGGAGACACTTCCAAGGTATTCCTTGCGGGATGGCTACTTAATGAAGAAAATAATGTTGTATGTTACACAGCCCTTGAGGGAAAAGGTCTTGACCGAGTTCCATTGTCGACCTTTTACAGGCCAACACGACATAGATACCACCTTGAAGGGTGTGAAGCATTATTTCTACTGGCCGAGGCTTAAAAAGGATGTGAATGACTTTGTTCGCAGTTTTTTAGTATGCCAAAGGTCAAGTTTGATAGGCATAAGACACATGGACTCTTACAGCCTTTACCCATCCCCACCCGCCCCTAAGAAAGCATTGCTATGTATTTCATCTTTATCTCCCCAAGACTCAAAGAAGGCATGATGGCTTTTGGACTATCATCAACAGATTCGGTAAGTGGACTACCTTCTTTACGGTATAGAAGACAATTAAGCTCGATCATTTGGCAAAACCGTTTGTTTCACTAATTTTCCGAATATATGGCATGCCTTAGTCCATTGCTTGGACAGGGATCCTCATTTGACTAGTTTTTTTTTGGAGGGAAATCTGGGAGAACATTGGCACGCGGTTGCAGTTCTCGTCCTCGTTCCACCCGAAGACAGATAGGAAATTTGAGATAGCCAAATCAATGGTTTTGAATTTGTTGAAGCCTTATTTTTTTGGATGAGAAAATGTAATGGCAAAAGTTTTTGCACTTGGTGGAATTTGCCTATGACAACCCACGAGAAATGCGCCAATTGAAGTATTCGAGGGTGCTAAGAAGGTTCTTCAATTTCTAAGCACCTAAGATAAGATTCTTTTGAAGTAGATTTTTGAAACAAAGTCTAGAAGGCATGAAAGGCCATCTAGCCATTCAAAGGAGGAGAGCTCGTCCTCTTTTGACAATGACCAGATCAACAAGAAAACCAAGGAGTTCGAGGAAGGGAGTCAGGCCATCAAGTTTCAAACATTTTTCAGACCCATCAAGCCCTTGAGTTTGTACAATAGTTTGACGTCGCCTTCTCTGGAGAGTGGTTCTCAAAACATTCCAGGTAGCAAAAGGCGGAATCTTACTTGAAAGTAACCGTGCATGCATGGTGATCTACTTTGTTGTTACGCAGAGAAACACATCCAACGTGCCAATGGATAGGGGAAACGATAGACGCTACTCGCAGGTCCCAGGGCACACGGCGAAAGAAAGGAAAAAGAATCAGCTAGTAGGTCAGAACATTCCCTAGACCCAAGATAATATTTTTGAAGCACATCAGTATGATCTAGATCTGAATACTTCTTTTGCCAAGGTGCACGAGCCTCTTGAGAAGTGTCAAGCACGGCTTCAGAAGGCAGCGAACATGATTCAACGTGACTTGCAGTTGAAGGAAAATGATTTGGGTGCTCTTACGGTTTGAGAAGGTACGCCTTAGGAAACGAAAGAAATAAAGAACGAAAGAATGAATGATGATCACTTTGGAGCAGTGATAGCTCCTAAATGAACCTGAAGTGAAAGAGAGCGAGGAGGTAGTCATTCTGAAATAGATACTGGCTTTCCACGACAGGAAAGAGAAAGGTAAAGTGAACGGTGGTTCTTAGTTAAGAACCATCGAGCATTGAATGCAAAATGAATGGAGGAGGAGGACCTAGTATATACTCCTTGGATATGGAACGTTACCTCGAGCTTTGGTCTAGCAGTGGCTATTCCAAGAGTTCCCACAAGTCAGCGGGTGGGGTGGGTTGAATCTGGTGCAGGCGGGACTGCACAAGAGGAGAGTTACTCCACTCCTTTGTCACAGATTACCTAGATGGAATAAAGTCACTGATTTCCCATTCGGTTTCAGGGATACTGATGGGCTGATAGTATTATGTTGAATCACTTTATGAGAGAAGTACTCCAAAATGGGATCCTGAAAAAGATTTCTTGCACACGATAGTGCATGAGGCGAATGATTACTCGCACACGGCGATGCTTGAGTCAAAAATCTCTACAGACATGATCGCAATATGGGATTAGTCAATCCGACATCAGTGAGGTCCGGGATGGATCTATATGAGATTACTAATAAATAATGTTGCTGACAGTCATGCTTTGAGATTTTGAATGAATTTCTATCTGATGTGATCTGAATGTGATCTGATTGTGAGGTGATATGATGTGATGTGATGTGACTGTCGTCTTTATACAAGTGCTGGATTTGTGTCGTCTAGTGTGTCAGTTAGAGTCAGTGTTTGTTGAAATAGTTTATGGCCTCTGTCATCTATTTTGTAGGCGTAATTGAGGGCGATTACAATCTTTCGAGAGAGGGCTATGCCACAAAATGATGATGTGGGATGACCACCCGTGGACAGAATAACTGTACGGACAGATGATGACATGGCACAACTGTATGGATTGTTCGCAGAATGCACTAATAGGTAGATGACACGACAGCTGTACAGACGCCTGTAATTAGCACTGACGGCCTACTAATGTGGAAACCCAAAAATCGCACTGACAACCTGTTGACATGGCAACCTGTAAAGAATTTTGAAAATTACACTGATGCTTCTTTTGGAAGTTTTTGGAGCCAATTGCTTTTGGGACTCAACTACTTTTGAGTTTAACTGCTTTTGGGGCTCTACTTTGGGCATCCCTTCTAAATTTAGTTGTGGCCTCCCTCTGTAAGGTATCTGGACTTAGAGTCTGAGAGCAGAGTCCCTCACGAATTGTACTTTGCAATGATTAATAAAAAAGAAATACCAAAAGGGACGCTAGACTCTGGGGCCAATACCTTAGGGCACGGAACTACGTCGGGCCGTGTCGACTCTGTCTCTCGCTCTCTCTCTCTCTCTCTCTTTATCTCTACAAAAGTTCAGTGATTATGAAGTTTCTGTTCGTGTGTTTCTATCGCTTTTATCTCTTGGAGTGGCCAAGCCTGTTACAAATATAGTGTTTCAAAGCATCTTTTTTATAAAAAAAAGGGGAGAGGAGATTTCAAGTATCTTCTTTCAGGTCATAGCTAAGCAGGTTGGCCAAGTCCTCTACTATTTTGATGAAATCTTGCATTCTTCTAGAAAGCTTTTCAACTGTAGGTACTGATTTCATCCACTTTATATCCCCACTTAAAGAACTCCATGTGTTCACCACATCTAGGAGAAGACCCTCTTCATGATCCCCCGGTGATAACTTGAAAAAGTAATAGGAGCACCAACTATTTTGTAATTCATGTTCTTTTAATATTGTGGATATTGAAAGTATTTTGTGGTAAATTATGTAAAATCTAGGACTAGAATCACTCATTAGAAGTATTCCGTGATAAATTATGTAAAATCAAGCACTAAAATCACTCATTAGATGTATTTCATGGTAAATTATGTAAACTCTAGGACCAGAATCGCTCATTGATTTAGACATTGCAGTGAGTATCTTACATGATTCTATGAGATAAAAAATAGAAAAACATGTGGTGAGACTCAAGCTTTTTTAGCATATTTTACACACACACACACACACACACACACACACACACACACACACACACACACACACACACACACACACACACACACACACACACACACACACACACACACATATATCCCAAATGAAACAAAAATGAAGAAACATGTATGAAAGCATCAAAAGCAGGTGGAGTGCTAGATAGATTCCATGGAGTGATTGACCATGATGTTTGCAAGAGATAATTTAGTGTCATTTGGTAGGAGAAAAGTGCTTTTAATTGTAATCTCCTAGATAAGAAATGAGTTTTAAAGAGGTTGACTAGAGCTCCATAGAGGGTGGTGAGGTGAGAGAGGATAATAAAACTTATATTAAAAAAGTATATGATTTGAAACCCTAGAAGTTATATCAAACTCAGTGCACACACTAAAGTATTGAACGATGCCTCAAGCTGCTTGAAAAGTGGATACACCCCAAAGCCTAGTATTAAATAGATAACCAACGAGATAAGGAGTAAAAGAAGTACAATGTGCAACTGCTGTTCTGGATTAAGTTTGCTAATCTGAAACAGTACTTCCCTGTGATGTTGGCCAATTTACGCGAAAAATCTGAATTCAGTCTTTGCTTCGTCAAATGAGCAAACAAGGTCCAAATTCACTTCTAAAAGAAGTTCTGGAACCCTTAAGCCAAATGGAATCTCACTGTCTATGCCATGGAAAATTTTCTTTGCAGCATGCCCTAATAGACATCCTACGCGTAAGATGTCTCCTGCTGTGTTTTGCCTGGATTTTTGCATTGTTGTTCCCTCTTGTTGTGCTGAGCTTACAGCTGCTTTTACTTTTTGATTTGGACACCTATTAGCTGGTCAATGAGTGAAAAATCTGTTTCGACGGCCTGTTGATGGTATTGATCAGTTTAATCAACTCCAAATTGGACCAAAATTGACTAGGAGGCTTGCCTTAGGCTATATAACACCTTACTATGCTCAAAGTCAAAGTCTGGCTTCAATTTCTTGCATTAGACATACTACGCGTAGGATGTCTTTTTCATCATTATGGCTTCAAACTCAAAGCCCAGGCTCCCCTTGAGTTGCTGATCACTTTGGCATACTCAGAATTCAGTTTGGAGTCCCAAATCACTCAAAAGACATTCTACACGTAGGATGTCTTTTTGGCCTGTTTGACCCCAGATTTGTCCCACAGCTTCCCTTTGATTTCAGTAACCCAGTGGTATGCTTAGATTTTGTTTTGGATGTCAAAAGTCCCAAATTTCAGCTGTTTTTGCTTTTTTGAGTCAAAAGTGCTAAAGTCCGCTTTGAATCCAATTTTCTTATCCAAATGAGGTGAAACCCCTTTCAGTCACTCAATATATCATGCAAGACATGCTCATGCGGCCATCTTATGGTTTTGGTCCCAAAATAATGTTTTGGCACTATTTGGGTAGGATGTCTGGGAATTTCAGTCTATCTGGCCTTATCCTGTCAAGATATGGCGAAATTTCCACTTTCCAGTTGAAATTAGAGTAAATACTACCTTTTCAACACACTGGTCAACTCAAAATCCCAAAATTCCTCTCAGATTAGCGTGTAGACATCCTACGCATAGGATGTCTCCTGCTTAAAATTAAATTTTTTTCTGACAGGAATGCTCCTGATGCTCTGTAGATCTATCAGAAACACTCACAGTAACTTTTGGACTTCAATTAGGCTTTCAAACACACTTTTGCATCTTTTTGCGTCTTTTACAAACTTGTAATGATTCTACCAAGCAAGTGTACATGCATGAAATGCTCTAGATCCTGAATCATGATGTCCTACTTACTCTACTCCTACCTATCGTGATAATGGTGTTTTTGGTTTCTTTTTGGCCTCTCCGGACTCTCAAGCTCTCCTCTCACCGCTCCTACCACTCCAACTCCTACTCTAGGAATCGACTACTACCTAAAACTACCTAAGTCAACCTCGTCTACCTAAGTCGAAGGATCTAGGCCAGACACACGCTTCCTAGACTCCCTCTAAGACCTAGAGAGTCCTCCACCCTCTGATCCTATCTAAATTTAAAGCGAGACTCTTGGCAAGCCAAAAATCCCAATCCTCAAGAATTAGTCTTGGTCACCTACCTAAGGTTTTTGTCCCCGGTAGCGGCGCCAATGTTGGATGGATACGCCGCGACGGACGTCAGCACAACGAGAGCTCACCTAACATGTAATGTCAGCTAAGGAAGAAGCTCGACCCGTAGGCGCGTGGAAGCAAGTATAAGGTGTCAACCTACACTCAACCGACGCCTAACTAATTCCTACAGAGGTCTCTACCAATTGTCTAAGTCACAGCCTTCAAGAGTGCAAGAGAGGAAACTTCCTACAATGCTTTCTAGAGAGGAAACTTCCATAAGTTTGTTGACATGGATTAGAAGTTAAGTGTAAATAACATTGCTTAGAAAATAAGTGTGTATATTTATACTAATTATTTGTTGTGTCATCAAATTCTTTGCTGAGATTTTTATGAAGAATAGGATGCTGAAGAAAGTTGCACAAGAGTATTTGCATCCCTTGTAATACCATCTCCATCGACATCATGGTTGTTACCAACCTGCTCATTATCATCCACAAAATCAAATTAGCCAACACATGCAACTCACTTGGGACCGGGGGGGGGGGGGGGTGTTAGAGAGAGAGAGAGAGAGAGAGAGAGAGAGAGAGAGAGAGAGAGAGAGAGAGAGAGAGAGAGAGAGAGAGAGAGAGAGATTGTAACTCATGGTAATCATCTTATAGTTGTTCTTCATAAGAGGCAGAGAATTGATGACACAACAGATAATTAGTATAAATACACACACTTAACTTCTAAGAAATGTTATATACACTTAAGTTCTAAACCATGTCAACAAACTCGTGGTTGCAGGTTCTACTCCTTGTACTCCTTATCTTGTTGGTGGCCAATTATGTACTAGGCTATGAGATGGATCCAATTTTCAAGCAGCTCGAGGCACCATTCATCACTTTAATGTCTGCATTGAGTTTGATGTTCCTTCTAGGGCTTCAAATTAGATATTTTTTCAATATAGATTCTATTTCTCCCTCTCACCTCACCACCCTCTATGGAGATCTAGCCAGCCTCCTAAAAACTCAATTCTTATCTAAGAGATCACAAGTAAAAGCTGCACTTTTTCTCTACCAAATGGCACTCAATTCTCTCCTGCAAACATCATGATCAATCACTTTATCCAGATTTCAATATGTATAGCACCCCACCTACCTTTTGAAGCTTATAGACAAGCATCTTCATTCTTGTTTCATTTGAGAAATATATTTAATATTATGCTAAAAAAGATTAAGTCTCACCACACATTTCTCAATTCTTTATCTCATACGCTATTCATAAAATCATCTAAGATACTCACTGTACTGTCTAAATCAGTGAGTGATTCTAGTCCTAGATTTTACATAATTTATCAAAAAATACTTTCGGTATCCATAACATTCAAAACACATGAAATACAAAATAGCTGCTCTTATTACTTTTTGAAATCATCACAAAGGGACCTTGAAGAGGGTCATTTCCTAGATGTGATGACATGGTGTTCTTTAAGAAAGTGGATAAAATCAAGACCTGTAGTGGAGAAACTTTCTAGAAGAATGCAAGATTCCATCAAAATAGTAGAAGACTTGGCCAACCTGCTGAAATACGACCTCAAAGAAGGTACTTGAAGGTACTTACCTCCCTTCAAGAAAACAAAAAAAAGGTGTTTTGCAACACCACCTTCCCTTGAGATTTATGAAAGAACCCCCCTTCCCTCCTCACTATCTCACATGGGCTTTTTAGCAGGGGATCTATGGCCCTAAACTCACTTAAGTCAAAATTTAACCATTTTTGTATGAACGATAGAGGTATGCCCAAATTTACTATTCCCACAGCCCGAATTTACTCAAAAATCCAAAGAGCTTGTTTATCAAGGTTATGCGAGCCACCGGAATTTACTATCCCACAACCCTAATTTACTATCTCTACAACCCAAATTTACTAAAACTCGAGAGAGCAACCGTAGAAGATTTATGTAGCCGAAATTTAGCGACGTTCAAGTGAGAAAGACGAGTAAAGCATTCGAACCCAAATTGACTAAAATAACAAAATGAAACCAAACCATGCCATGAATCATAACCATCTGCACCATGAACTATCACACCTGAATTAAGTGTCAAATAGTCCAGACGATGAACAACTACATAACAACAAGGCATCACAGCCATAAATCATGTACATCTCCAACAAGCCTAAACCATATACCATAGACAGTAAACTCACAACAAACCACACATACCATTAAACCGAACCATAATCACGTCCCATGGATTGAATTGTCCCAGATTGGATAAAGCCATGATAATGACCATTTGTATCATAAAACCAAACCAAAAATCATATCCCATGGATTGAACCATCTCACTAATTGGATAAAGCCATGTCAATAACCATTCAAACCCTAAATCGCAGACCATGGACCATAAACTCCAACAAACCACACAGACCATAAATCACAAGGTATAAACACCAACAAACAATACACTTCATACAACCTTGAAATATCTTTCCATACGCTATTAGAGTCATGAATCACGTCTTCTATGAGAATGTAGCAAGTTAATCAAGTTTACATACGAATTTCTATACCACCTCAAAATTTTAAATCCCCAAAAAATGACCATACATGTGAATTATCATGTCATTCAAGTCCCCCAAAAAGGAAACTCAAAGCATAATTCTACTTGGTTACTTGGAATGCGGAACCTTTTGCCCAATTGCCAAGCTCCGTCTTGAGGGCCTCTGTTGGACGGATACGCCGTGACAGACGTCAGCACAGCGAGAACTCACCTAACATGTAATGTCAGATAAGGACGAAGCTCGACCCGCAGGCGCGTGGAAGCAAGTATAAGATGTCAACCTACACTTGACCGACTCCTAACTAATTCCTACAGAGGTCTCTACCAATTGTCTAAGTCACAGCCTTCAAGAGTGCAAGAGAGGAACTTCCTACAATGCTTTCTAGAGCCGAACACCCATCAAACAATCTCGAAACACCATAGAACTTGAAGGAGACCCTACTAATACCAATAGGTCACTCTCCATAAGGTCTATGAACCAAAATCCCGACCCAAAACACCCGGTGTAGAAACACGTAGGATGTCTGGCTGAAATGTGCAGGTCTTTGTTTCCGAAATCTAAAGTGCCTAATGTGTAGGTCTACTCAATGTGAACGCATGGATATGCTGCAATGAAAAATCGGACAACGTATGCTCACCCAAACAACCGATGAAGCTCGTAGAAGGAGCTTGCAAAGCCGGACCGTAGGCGCGCAATGTTGGTATTGGCGTGTAGCTCTAGTCGGGGGCAAGATGCTGCACTTCTCCGCACTCGAGTCCCGACCCTTGGAGCACATGTAGTGTCAAGATGAAGCTCACACTCTCTCTCTCTCGTACACAGTACGTTCACTCACAGACTTCAAAACCTCTTTTAAAATGACAAAAGGTTTTTCATTAAGGTCAAAAAGTGGTATATATACCTTACAACTTCTCAAACCCTAAAGTTACAAAATCAACCATCTACTCAATCTATCGATCAAAACTGAGATATAATCTGGAAATTTCTGTAAGTCCCAATAATTACAAGGTGAAAAATAGGGTTTTCCTTAATGAATGAATAATTACAAAATAATAGTCCTCCGAGTAGTTACATGCCGTGGGGTGTGTCCAGCTTCTAACACTCCCCCCCTCCTTGCTCATGTCGTCCCCGACATGGCCTTGTTCTGCTGCTTCATCTGATTGTTTCCTGCATCTGTATCAGTGATTCGTACCTGGCATGTAGGTTCAACATTGTTGGGCCAAAGATCTCTGTATTCATGGTGAAGAACCCCGTATAGAAAGCTTCTTCAAAAGCCTGGAGGTGATAGGATGGTAGAAACATGATTCTTTGATACAGCGCATGTATCACCTCCTTGGAAGGCTGACCTGACAGATCGTAATTACATCTGTATGTATCTTGGAAGAAGAATATGCTGTCGGTCATCTGGCGTGGCTTGAAGGTCTCGAACATTGCTAAGATGGTTCTGCAAATCTTCCTCATCATAATGCATGTAAGGTCAGGTGAGCCAGTGAACAACTTTATGGTGCCCGTTAGGGTTTTCACCATGTATTGGACACTTATTCTCTCACCTGCCTTCACGCGCGGCAGCTTTGGGTAATTCAGCCAAGTGGGTTGGTTTCTTTGCAAAATTTGGTGTGCCTTCCACATCCTAACCCTTGGTAGGGGACAGAAGCTGAGATTGTCTCTGATATCTTTAGGTGCCTCTACCAGGTGGATTAGGTATTGTGGGTACTTGGTAAGCCAAGCCTTCCTCCACTTTGGCTGAGAATCCACTATAAGCTTAACTCTTTCTGGCTTTGAGGTGTTTGCATTGTAGAGAGGTTCCGTTGGATTTTCTATGATCCGCGTGTTTATTGTTGCTGCCTCATATTTCAACAATGGATATGGGAGAGAGGGTTGAAGCCACTCGCGCCTGAGATTGCTGGCGTCGATCTTCTGAATTGTCATAGATTTGAAGACCCTCTGCTCCCATTCCAAGGCTTCCTTCGTGCTTTCTCTTAGCTCTTCCTCTATTGCCTTGTACACAATTTTTCCTCCTCTTCTTGTGTTAGATCCCGTGGCTCTTGAGAGGATCCTGCTATGCTTTCCTCTTGCATGTGTGTGTCCACAGGATCTGCCACATTTTTGAGGTCGATGGCCTCATTGGCGGCTGGCCCTGAGCTTTCTGCTTCTCCTCCTTGCTAGCCTTTCAACTCCTCAATTTTCGTGAGGAGTGTTTGCTTTTCCGCTTGAGCTTCTCCGCCCATATTCACAAGGAGGTCATTAAGTTCAGCGTTTACTCTTTCCGCCTCCTCAAGCTTTTTCTTTATGTTTTCCACTTCTTCTTGTAGGGCTTTTTGGCCCTCCTCCATTCTTGTTTGCATTACGATAGAACCTTCAGCCATCATTAACCTCTGCTTTTTCTCGAGAGTGAGCTCCTTCAAAAGTTCCTGCATTTGCTCTTCATATAGTTGACTCTCGAAAATGATTTGAGTCGAGCTCGTAGCTCTGACTCTAGCAGGTGATGCTCGCAGCCTCTGGATGGTTTGATCTTTGACTTTTAGTTGGTCCTTGAGCTCAAGGACCTCATCCAGGCTTGCTTCTTGTTCTATCTCTGCTTTTTCTTTGGCATTTCTCATGGCCTCTACTTCTTTCGATTCTTCGGCCAGTTGTAGTGTCAGATTATCCCTTTCTCTTTTGGCATCTCGCAATGACTTGCTGAGCTGCAGACACTCTTCTTCAGTTGCTTGTATTCTTTATGTTGTTGCCTCATTTGCTTCTTCCATTGCTTGGCAGTTTTGTAGAGCCATTGCCAAGCTGGCCTGCAGGTCATCTTCTCTCTCTTTTGCCTTTGGCTTTGTGTTTGCAGAGAATCTACCTCCTTTTTGATATGTTCTTCAGTGGCCTTGAGAGTTGTCATTTCTTTCTCTGAAGCCATGGATTGTGCTCGCAATCCAGCTAGCTTTGTCATCACCACGTCCCAGTCATTGGAGGGCGGGTGCAGGTCTACCGTGTTGGTAGAAATTTCTTTTAGCTCCACTAGCCGGATGCCTTGCATCTGTTCTTTATGCCCTGTCCTCGCCAAGTCGAATGCAAATGTGGCGGCTTCTTCCTTTGTATAGCCTGCAGCTAGCAGGTCCAAAAATGCGTAGTAGGCCTCATCTAATCCTTTTTGCTCAGACTCAGGCTTGGCCTCTTCCTTTGGCTCAGGTTCCTGCCTTTGCTCTTGCTCCTCAGCTTGCCTTTCATCTTGTTTGTCCTCAGCCTCCTTATCTTCTGGTGGAGGGCTGCTGGGAGGTGGTGAGGGCGGTGGAGATGGCTGCGGGCTGGGTTTAGGGCTATCTGGTAAAGCTGCCGGTTTTCCCTTCAAGTCCCTATCTGCTTTTGTTTTTCTTTCTCTTTCTTGGCTTTCTTGTTCATCTAGCAGTGTTTGCCTTATCTGCTCCACTTCCTCCTCGGTGAAAGGGACATGGGGAATGTTTTTCGCTGCAACATCAAGAATCTCGAAATTCTTGATATAATCTTCAAAGCGGTCCCTTTGCACTCTTCTGGAAGATCCGGACATAGACTCGAGAGATGGATTCCAGAGTTCGTTTAAATCACCCTTGAGGGCTCTTTCTGCTCGAAAACTCTCCATCAGCCTCTTGAGTCTTGCCGCTTTCTGAGACCTCGTTTCTTTGGCCGGCACTTGAGAAAACTCCTTCTTTCCTTTCTTCTGCTCGAGTTGCTCCTCTTCAACTGGCTCCAGCCATCTCTTCAATCTCGTAGCCACCCTTGGTGCCCTTTGCGGCTCATATTCCTTGTCTTCTTTGATTCTCAGCCAATCATTCTGAGATGGGGGGTCAGGCCACCTTCCTTTAGCGTGTAGTGCCCCATAAACCACCTTGGTGATCAGTTCTACTGGCACTATGTATGTTGGCTTTTTGTTGCCCGTCTTTACTAAGCTGTCATGTATGTATGCTGTGTTGGAATTAGGGTTGCAGAGAAACACACACAGCTTGGAGAAGATGAAGGAAGCTCAAGGCACACAATAGAGAGTGTGTTACTTAGTGTGCAATGAAAAGATAGATAGCCCTAGAGTGATGGGCGTATATACAATGCACGGGGGAAAAAACCTCCTAAAGAGGGAAAAAATGCCCCGGCGGTCCTAGTGTGTTCACACACATCACTACCACATGTATATGGTAACAAATCCCCCCTGGAGTGATGCGGTGAACGAGAGCTAGCACATGAGTAAAGGGAAGTGCCATGCCCTGAGGACAGGATCAGTCCACAAAGGGGAGTAAGCCCAAAGCTTTGCGGAAAGCTTCAAGCTTCTCACGAGACAATGCCTTTGTGAAAAGATCTGCAAGGTTGTCCTGTGTTGGCACATAAGCCAAGCTGATCTCTCCTGCTGAGAGCCTCTCCCTGACATAGTGGTAATGCACCTCAATGTGCTTTGTGCGAGCATGAAAAAATGGGTTCCTCGCAACTGCCAATGCGCTCTGACTAACAGTGTAGATAGTGTTGGCAGTGTCCTGTCCAACACCCAAATCAGCCATAAGGCGTCTGAGCCATACACACTCAACCGTAGCTGTGAAGACTGCCCTGTACTCAGCCTCACAACTCGAAGTGGCCATAGTAGGTTGCTTCTTGCTCAACCATGATATACATGAACTGCCAAGCCTGAAACAAAAACCACTTGTGGACACTCGCATGTCAAAACAACCAGCCCAATTTGAGTCCAAAAAAGCATGTAAGTCTGGTGGCAATGATCCCCCCTTGGGATAAAACAAGCCAAGATGTAAAGTGCCACTAAGGTAGCTGTTGAGCCAGCAGAGGACCACACCCACATTTTTGCTCACACTCATCATTTTGTAACCATTGATTGTAATAAATGTCTTTCCGACATTAATTTTGATTTGAGCCATTCATTAAGTAACGGGACTCAATTGAGTTTCCAGCTTGTAATCCCGAAGTAATTTCACTTGCTGATGTAATTAGTTAGAGATGTTCTCACCTCCAAGGCTGAGGTATATAAGCCAAAGTTTTTGTAACCTAAAGGGGCGGATTATTAATCAAAGTGAGTTTTTGAGCGCCGTGACTATGTCTGAGAGAGAGGGAGAGAGAGAAAGAGAGTCTTATCTACTTGCTACGCGAGCTACGGAGCCGCCATTGGAGAAGAGACACCGCCATTGTGTTAGCAACGGCGAGAGCTACGCAGAGATACCATGAGTGCGCGCTATCGGCTTCTATGTGTGGTAAGTTCCTACGAGCTTCGGTGTGAGTTTTCTTCCAACTCGTGTGTCGAAATTGAGCGTGCAGCATATCTATAGAACCACAACGAGTAGAGCTACACATTAGTACCATCGGGGTCAAGTTTCGATCACCTGTATTTTTCGGCCTGTCTTCATACGCGTTTACCACACGGAGTGGTTATAGGTTGATTTTGCAGTTCAAGTCTTTAGGGTGTTGTTCTTACCTAGTGTATAGACTTCCCCTTGAGTTTGATATCGATTCAATGATTCTAGATCCTGTTTCGTATAGCATTCGTTCGTAGCACGGATTTCAGTCACTTGCGTATTTTAGAACCTAGATTTGTTTTCCTTAGTAGTGATTGTCATTAGAAGGTCGAGTAGGTGATTTGACACCCACCTAGTTGTTTCCATGCGCCTGCGGGTCAAGCTCCGTCCTCGTCTGACAAATTCTGTTGTTGGTTGAGTTCTCGCTATTTAGCTTCCGCTAGCGGCGTAACCGCCATAACAGTAGCGGAAAATCCTCTTGACAGCTGCCAATGCTTAGACCCTGGGCTATGCGTAAATCTGCTAACCTGTGAGCCTGCAAACTGAATATCCGGCCTCGTGTTGCATACATAAATGAGGTAGCCAACATCACTTTGGTAAAGAGTGACATCAGCAGGATCACCAGCATCATGTAGACTCAACTTCAAACCTGTTTCCATGGGAGTGGCAATAGGTTTGCAATCCTCAAGTCCAAACTTACATAGCAATGTCTCTATGTAACTTTTCTGACACAAGGCAATACCACCATCACACTGCTTAAACTGTATACCCAAATAATGATGAAACAACCCCAAATCTTTCATCTTGAAAGTAGCATTCAAATCAGCCTTAAATTCAGCAATATGTCTCTCATTTGGTCCATTGATCAGCAAATCATCAACGTAAAGAACCACGATGAGAAATACATCACCCTCATGCTTTACATACAATGTGCTTTCTGTTGGACTGTTACGAAAGCCTTGTTTGACCAAATGAGTGTCAGATTTCTTATACCAAGTATGAGGAGATTGCTTCAACCCATACAAAGCCTTGTTACATTTTCACACTTTGTCCTTTTGTCCGTTTCTGACAAAACCGCGAGGCTGCGTTACATAAACTTCCTCAAATATGTCACCATTCAAGAAAGCAGTAACAATGTCTGATTGATGTACATCCCAACCAAAATGAGCTTCCAATGCACAGTAGTCATACGACAAGTGGGAGCAAAAGTCTCTTCATAATCTATGCCTTTTTGCTGTGCATAACCTTTTGCAACAAGTCGAGCCTTATGGCGATCGATCTCACCATCCGGCTTGCGTTTCAACTTGTAAACCCACTTCGTACCAATGGCCTTTTTTCCAGGAGGCAAATCACATAAAGTCCATGTGTCATTTTCAATAAGTGCATCATATTCTGATTGCATGGCAGCCATCCAATTTTCTGAATTCTGTGCTTCATCAAAAGACAGAGGCTCCTCAACATCATGTAAGCTAGACACAGCCAAAGCATAACAATCTGATGCATAAGATGCATGGCGAGCGCCTGAACGAGTACGACTAGACAAAGGTGCATCCAATTTACTGTCATGCAAAGTGTGCACCAGCCATTTTGGCATATCTCTAGCCTACTCATTTTCAGCCCTTTCCTCATCAAGTACATCATGTACATCTGCATCAGTAATAGGCTGATCTAAAACATTTTCAGAAACCCCCATAGGCTGTACATTTGCCTCATTGGAACTTACATCGTATTTCCACCACTGAAAAGAGGCAAAAAAGTGTCATAAATGTCTTGTGAGCTTACATTACTGTCTCTAGTACATGACAGCAAGGGTTGAACAGAATCTTCCACAAACACTACATCCCGAGAAACCACAATACGTTTTGTTTGCGGATGATACAACCTGTAACCTTTGCTTTCAGCACTATAACCAAAAAAAATACATGTGACAGCCTTATCATCCAATTTTCTGCGCTGCACTTGTGGTACCAAAGCATATGCCAAACAGCCAAAAACAAGCATGTGCTCAATAGAAGGCTTTCTATCATGCCATGCTTCATATGGAGTAATAGATTGCAAAGCTTTCGTAGGACACCTTTTAAGTACATAAGTGGCACACATGATGGCCTCAAGCCAAAAAGAATGCGGTAAAGCTTGACTTTTGACCATACATCGTGCCATTTCCGTCAGTGAACCTGTTATTCCTCTCAGCAACACCATTTTGCTGAGGTGTATAAGGCACTGTACATTGGTGTTTTATCCCACGACTAGCCAAAAATGCATTAAATTCATGAGACATATACTCCCCCCCTCGATCGGAACGGAGGGTGCCCATAGTACATTTCGAGACATTTTCAGCCATAGCCAGAAATTGTTTGAAGCACATAAAAACTTCGGACTTCGCTTTAAGCGGAAATACCCATGCATGCCTTGAGTAATCATCAATGAAAGTCACGAAGTACAGGTAATTGCCCAAGGACAGAGTTTGCATGGCCACAAACATCACTATGCACAAGCTGCAACCTGCATGTGGCCCGAACTGAACCATCCTTTGGAAATTTAGAACGCTGCATCTTACCCAAAATACAGCCTTCACAAACATGTTTGACAGGTGCTTCAAGAGGCGGCAAAGAAGCAACCATATCAGATTTCTGCAAACGCAGGAAACTGGCAAAATTCAGATGACCAAAACGTGCATGCCAAAGTTTTGCATCTGAAATAGCCCTTCAATCTGCAACAGCATTTGTAAAGTTTTGTCCACAGTTGTCATACAAAGTGAGCTTATACAGCCCACGACACAAAAGCCCAGATGCAACAATTTCATCACCAAAACTGAGATCATGAACTGTACATCTGTCATCCACAAATTTGACTACAAGTCCAAGTCTAGCAAGTGCGGATACAGGCAAGAGATTCTTCTTGATCCCAGGTACATATAGTGCATCAACAAGTGTGAAAGAACTGCCATTAGCAGCAGTAAGCACAATCTTTCCAACTCCCTGAACTGGATAAGAGGCATTGTTGGCACAAGTGACTGAATTCCCATGAGGGACAGACTCGAGAGAGGTAAAAAATTCACGATGTGAGGTAATGTGCTTTGTAGCACCACTGTTGAAATACCACACATGTGAATCTGCAGCAACTGACAAGCATGCATCATGGACAACAGGATTGTAAGTGCACTCTGCGCTAAAAGCCCATTCTGCATCAACATCAGCAACACAGTCTCCTTTCACAGAAGACTCAACAATGGCTGCATTTGTATTGGAACCAGCATTTGCAGTGGAACCACCCTCTTTCTTCTTAGCCTCTTTGTCCTTCAACTTAGGACATGACTTGATCAAGTGATCATTGGCTTTACAATAATGGCAACGCATCTTCTTTTTGCCCTTATCACCAGAATTACTAGACGAAGTACTGCCAGCAGAAGCATTAGGAACATAATTTTTGCCACTCGTAGCAGAACCATAAGAAGTGGCTGCATTACTGTTACCACCCTTTCTTTGAGAAGCAATAAAAGCCTGTTCAACTGCACGCTGCCTAGTCCTGTTTTTTCTAGAAAGTGACTCTTGCAAGAACAATGTGCATAATGCATCAAACTTGACAACTTCAGGATTTCCTTGGGTCATCAGTCTCCAAGTACTAGCAAAAGTCTGGTAGGAATCTGGTAAGGCATCAAGAACAGTCTGCACAAGGGAACTGTCTGAAATGACTTCACCTACAGAAATAAGCTGCTCATTGATATCCTTGACACTAGCAAGGAAAGTGTCCATATCATCTTCCTCATGCATAATCTTCGACTCCAGCTCTTTACGCAGCAAAGCAATTTTAGCCTCATTGCGGCTTGCATAAAGACCTGCTAAAATATCCCAAGCCTGTTTTGCAGATTTTGCTGAACGGATGTGAGGAACAATGGTGCGCTTCACAGACAACGCAATCAGTGCATGAGCCTGCGCATCCTTAACATCCCAATGAGCTTGCTCTGCCGTAGGCAAAACAACTCTAACAGCTGCAATCCTTGCAGCAAGACCTGCAACATCCTCAACATCGCCTACATCCTCAGAACAGGACGTACATCAATGCCTTGCACAATGTTCCAGACACCCTTTGACACAAGAACATGTTGCATCATATAAGCCCACATAGGGTAGTTGTCCCCATCCAACCTGTCCTCAGCAGCAAACATCTTGAACACATCTGTGTTGTTGTTGTCAGCCATGGTAAATGCTGCACCTGATGTGAAAACTGCCCGAAAATAGGAGAAACGGAGCAGGAACAAACTGTGCTATATAGCACAAACCGTAGAAGACTATAAGGCACCTATTTTGCAGAAAACGGAACTGACAGAAATTCTACACAAAATGATGAAATAGCCTGTGCAGTACTACCTGTAGTGGAAACAAAGACCGAAATGAGCCCAAATCAAAATTCTGAGAAGACCAAGCTCTTCAAGCTCGCCAAAAATATTTGTCGACCTGCGAACGCTTGCCAAAGCTCACTGAAATCGGATAAAGTGAGCAGGCGTGTGCTAGAGCAGCTGGTGAGTAAGCCCGGGAGGACGTGACCTACTCTGATACCAATTGTTGGAATTAGGGTTGCAGAGAAACACACACAGCTTGGAGAAGACAAAGGAAGCTCAAGGCACACAATAGAGAGTGTGTTACTTAGTGTGCAATGAAAAGATAGATAGCCCTAGAGTGATGGGCGTGTATACAATGCACGGGGGAAAAAACCTCCTAAAGAGGGAAAAAATGCCCCGGCGGTCCTAGTGTGTTCACACACATCACTACCACATGTATATGGTAACATGCCGCATAGTTGATTATCTTTGGGGTGCCCTTCGTCATTGCCCAAGTAAACGTTGTGGCAATTGCACCTGGCGGCATCGTGTACTTCTGTGGCCTCTTAGTGCACATGTGGAAGTACTGGTTGTACAACTAGCTCATAATTTCCACCTTTGGGTTGGCAATGTCTTCAAAGATGTAATTTTCCTTTTTCTCCTTGTACACCTTGACTTCATCCCTTGTTTTTGTTACACTGTCCCCCTCATTGGAGAGGTCTAGTGCATGGGCTACAACCCGCTTCGTGATTATGATCTATGTATCTGGTCTACCTTGTAAATCTGTTACCTTGGCCACTCCATCCTCTTTGATGCTTGTTACAAACTCCCATACTCTTTTGATGTCCACTCCTGCTGGTATTGCTTCGAAGTAGTTGTGGAGGTCAATTTTCTCCAAGTAGCCGGCCATTTTGCTTCGTACAAATTCATTGAGTTCTCTTGGCACCATTGGTAGCTCTATTACATTGCCTTCATTGTCTTTGAACACTCCCTGGTAGATCTTTAGGTCATTTCACTCTAACAAATCTTTTTGTATCCAGGTGCTGGGGGGCTTTAGTGTTCCCTCTGGAATGACAAAGGGTTCCACTTCGTCCAGATAATCTTTGATGGTCATTCTTTTCCTCTTTGCCGGTGACTTGGAGGCTGCCATAGATCCTGTGCACTCAGTAGTCCGAAGTTAGCGTTTTTGCCATATTAGCTGCGAAACTGAGTTTTACTTATCCAAATGACTTGAAAATTGAAATTAAAGCTTAAAAGGAACTTGTGAAGCTGTGCATGTGCTCACAGTGCAAATCTGGTCAAACATTTCCACCTAGACATCCTACGCGTAGGATGTCTTTTTCATCAGAATTGGTTCATACTTGACATGCAGGTAGTGTAAGGCTCATGGAACATGGCTATAGGCTTGGATTTGAATTTGGATATCAAAAAAGTTGATTTTTTGGGCTGAATCAGGTTTTAGGTCACAATTTGGGTAGAATGTCCATCATAGGTAGCAGTTGATGTCCAAATGGGTTAAAAATTGGTATATGGGCTCATTGCACCATGGTATTGGCTCCCATGATGTCATTCTTTGCACAGAAGGCTAAATTTATGCTTGAGACATCCTACGCGTAGGATGTCTTTTTCATCAAAATGACATCAAACTTGTTCTGTGGGTTGTCCTTGGCGTATGGAACATGGCCATGTTCTTGGATTTGAATTTGGACAAGATTTGATGCTTGTAAGGCTCTGTGAGGTATTTTTCGGCTCAAAAAGTGTATCTTGAAGGTGTTGAGGGTCAAAAGTGATTAGAATGGCTTCAAACTTGACATATGGGCTCTTGATGATGAGATAATTGGATCTGGAATGATAAAACATCCCTTGCATGTCAAAAAGGTCAATTAGACATCCTACGCGTAGGATGTCTATTTCATCATTTTTTCTCCCTGACCACACAGATTGTTTGCTGATGTGTTGGTGAATGTGTTGTGCAAGTTTCATGGGATTTGGATAAGATTTGGTAGGTCTTTGGCCCATTATTGCCTCTATGCTGTAACTTTGCGTTTTTTTCCATGCATATGAGGTCAAACTTGGTCCAAATGTGATGAAACTTGGTGTATGTCTTGTAAATGTCATTCAGAACATGTGCATGATAAAAGATGTTGGAGTTTGTGCCAAAAAGTGTCCTTGAGATCCTACGCGTAGGATGTCTCATGGTGATTTTTTCAGTGCTGGTGCTCCCAGTGCTTGCCCTTTGCCCCCCTAAGTCCCTTTTGAGCCTAATTTCAACAAAAAAGTCAAATGGATAGAGTATAACTCCCTGTGTGGACTTCAGAGCCTCCGAGCCATTTTCTGACTTTTGGAGTGCTTTTTGGTGATGAAATTACTCGATGTTGATCTCCATAGCTTCCCGACCCCTTGGGGATCCTTGCCGTATGGTTTCCGTCGACTTTGGCTTCACTGGAGCTCCATTTGGCAATTTGTCGCTCTAGAAGCACTCGTGGTTGCGTTTACATACCTTTGATGATTTGTGGTGGTCTACCACCATAGGATTTGGTTGTTGATGGTCTAGGAAAGCCGTGCGTGAAGTTTGGTGGCAAACGGACTTGCGGTTTGGCCGCAAGTGTAATTTGATGCTTTGTGTGTCTGATGCCGTTTCTGAAGTTTAGTGCTGCTTCGGGTCACTTTTTGGTCATGCGGGTCATATAGACTTGTCGAGCATGTCGAGATGCTCCTACCCATGAATTTTGGTAGCATTTGGTCGCCGTTTCGCCGATTTCCCCTTTGGTGGCCTCTTGCGGTTTTCTGGGAATTAGGGTTTTTCCGGATGGTTTCCTACTGCCTTTGGCCATCCAGGACTGGTCTCCTAGACTAGGGTAAGCTGCCGATGAAGTCTTGTTGCTTTCGGGTTAGCCGTTAGGCTGCCGTCTCTACTTGTAGGTCTCTACCGCTCGCTTTGTGTGTGACCCCTACGCTAGTTTTCGTGACATAATGACAAACATGCATGAAAAGCTCAAGGTGGTGAGCCTACCTCTCATGTCCGGAGCTCTTCGGGTAGTCATGCGCGTCGTAGAAGCTGCTGGAAGGTCGATCCGCTCTAGGTGGCAGAAGCTCTCTCCACAAAGTCAATAGTGAGAATGAGCTAAAAATGGGGTGAAAATTTCTTATAATGGAGGTCCCCGAACCACTTTTCATGAAATTTAACATGTGCTCCTATCTTCTTGCGAGATGCGGTTTAGGCTCAAAAATTTCTTGATTTGGACTCCATTTGCTTTGTTTACCAGAAATCTGGCATTTCGGTCAAAACCTGGCCAAAACACGCTTTCCGCTCCAGTCTCATATTTGCACCCCCACTGTACCATAGGTTGTCCTATAGTCACTGATCATCACCATATTTTTTGTTTTTTCATTACGACTGTTTTTCACCTGCTTTTTGTATTTTTGAATTTTTTCTACCGAAAATTAGCAAAATTAAAAGGAAAATAGCAAATCATACCCAGAAAATCCCCAAAAATCATAATAAATCACAAACATCATCGCAACACATTATATACACTCACATGCAATTTTTATGGCCAGATTTCTCCGTTTAACCAATATTTTGCCTGAAAAAATGGCTATTTCTACTTATATACACACACCTAGGGGCTTGATTTGGCGTTTGGCCCCATATACCTGTAGATTCATGCTGTATAAGGGCATATGTACTTGAGTTACTCTATAAAATTTCGCAATCAAACAACAACCCTTAAAATAGTCGAAAATCATGCCCTTTTTTGTTGTTTCTGTCATTGGTTCCGCATTTGAGAGTGCCTCTAGAATGCCTCCCCCCCTCCTAGCCGGAGTCCTCCCGGATGACAAGGCTTCGCCTCGGAGTATGTGCCTTGCATAGGTTAAAAAAAGTTATGCTAATGCCTGGCCGATTAATATGGCCCTACTTTATTCATACTCTGTCAATGCATGGAAAAATTAATGCTGTGCAAGAGAAGGGAATAAGCAAGATGCTTATTGGCATTCGTCGTCGAGGTTTCCTGCTTTCTTTGCAAGTAACAGCTGTAACTCTGTTGCTCTCTGCTTAATTGTCTTTTTTGCAAAAGGCAATTGCTTTGCCGACACTGTTGATGGAGTCATAGCTGTTTCTAAGGATATAATTGGATGGGATGTAATGGCTATGGGCCTTATGACCTTGGCTTTCCATTGGTAATTTGTTGCTGCCGATTTTTGTAGATGGTTTGACACTTTCTTGTTTGCCTCTGGTTTGTCTTTCATCGGCATCCACATATGTCGGTTTTCCTTTTTGAAATTCAGTTGTCTGCTTTTCATTGTTGATTGTACTGAAGATAGTTCTGTTTGCTTTTGCTTTGGTATCCAAATGTGAGTGACATTTGGGTTCTGGCTAAGCATTTTCTTTGGGATCCACATCTGTTTTATGACCTTGGTTTGTGGTTTAATCGTCTGCTTTTTTGGAATCCTTTTGTTACATTGTTGTTTGTCTGCCATGCCATTTCTATCTTTCCGCATCCATACTTGTTTCCCGGGTTTTGGTAGCCTAGTTCTTTGCATTACGGCTAGTGACTTCATATGTCTGTAATTAGCATGGTTGGCTTTTACTTGATTGTTTGTCACGGGTATCATGTTCTTTAATGGCATTTGTGCTTTGGGCTTTGTTTCCAGTGATTGCATGGCTTACAGTTGATCATGCTTGTATTGCTGAGCAAAAGCTATCACCTGTTGTTCATGTTCATGTTGAATTTTGACCGCCTTTGCTTTCCAATCTATCTGCACATTGTATTCTTTTTGCCAAGGTTGCCCCAACATCATTTGGTGTTGTGTGCTTTCATCTGTCACCACATAGAATTTCTGTGGGTAAATATATTGATGTATATATACATGCAATATAGCCCATCCCAATGTTTTCAATGGGTGTGATGTGTTACTTTCCAGTACTTGAGGAGTAGGATGAAGTTGATCTGTGACTTTGAGCTGTTGGTATAATCCGTAAGAGATAAAATTTTCTTGAGCATTCGAATCAAGCAATGCTGTTGATTCAACTTAATTGCTGCCCACTTTTACCGTAATTATTGGCTCCACTGTTTCCTCCTCCAACTTCGTCAGTCGAATGGAATGTATTCTCAATGTTGGTCCACTTTGTTGTTGTTGTCGCAGAAGCCGTCTTTTTGTAATGCGTTCTTGTGCTTCGGCTTGAGCTTCCTCCCGTACTCGCTGTTTTTCCTTCATTCTTTGTTTTCCTTGATGAATTTGTTGGAGCATCTCCTGTGTGAGTGGTAGATGATACCTCCTCAGTCGACATCCACTAATCCAGTGTAGCATTTCTTCAGCTGCTACTGTAGCAAGCTTGATAGCCCCACTTTGTGATAGATCACTAGTCACAAATGGTCCCATCCCTCGCTTTTTAAGTTTCTTGGCATGTTGCTTCAAGGTATAAACAAGTACGTAATCACTTGTTTTAAACTCTTTGGTACGCACATGTTTGTCAAAAAATTCCTTTTGTCTTCTCTTGTTAGCATAGATTGAAGTGACAGCTCGTAAGCGGAGTTCATCTAGCTTTTCAAGATCATCAATCCTTGAAGAGAGCTCATGCTCTGTCCATTCCAAGATTTTTGCTACTCGTAGAGTTGGGATTAAAAACTCTATGGGTAGTATAGCATTTAGGCCAAATACCATGTTGTATGGTGTTGTTCCTATTGATGTTTTGTAAGCTACCCTATATGCCCATAGTGTTGAGTGTAGCTGCTGATCCCAATATGTTCTTGATTCTGACACTATTTTAGTGAGAACCGTGCATAGTGTTTTATTTGTGGCCTCAACTTTCCCATTGTCCTGTGGATGGTATGGTGCGGATTTTCTATGTATTACCATGAATTCCTCTAGCAGATATTCAATGACTTCATTGAGAAAATGTGTTCCACGGTCACTGACAATTTCTATTGGTAACCCGTAATGTACAAAAACATTCTCATACAAAAATTGTGCTGTGGTGCGTGCATCAACTTTTTGTGTTGCTTTGGCTTCGACCCATTTTGTGAGATATTCCGCAGCCACAATGATATATTGGGTATGAGTGCGATATGCAGGGGGTGATATAGGTCCCACAAAATCAATGCCCCATTTTGCAAATGCTCTTGCTCCCATCATTGGCCATAATGGCATCTCATCTCTTTTTATTGGCATCTTGGTGCGTTGACATGCATCACAACGCTTTACAAGCTCTTCAGCATCCATGTGCAATGTAGGCCACCAAATTCCTGCGGTTAAGACAATTTTTGCCATCTTATCGCCCAAAAAATGGCCTCCACTTATTTCGCTATGTGCATGTTCTAGAATCAGCAGGTATTCGCTTTCACTTGCACAAATTCTAAGTTGTTGTCCTTTCCCCGCTTATAGAGTTGGTTCTCAATTAATTGAAAGTTGTGAGCGTCCAACTCTATAGCTTTTTCCCGTGCTCTTGTGATGTTCTCAAGGAACGTCCTGGTGGTTAAGAAGTCAATGATATATTGAATCCATGTAGGTGCTATGTTTACCTGAAACAAAGTTGCGTGATCCATTGGTGTTTGGCATTAAATATCGTACAATTGGTAACATAAGAATGTGTATCCGCATACATAGTTGGCCAGTAAACCCCTAATTGTTTCAGTCTCTGGTGTGTCTTCACTATTGAACACTGAAATGCACAACCCTGGACATGTGCCTCTTCAAGGTAGCACTCGAATTCTTCCGGATTTATACATAATCGTAGGATTAGGTCAGATCCAAGATGATACAGCCGTCCTGCTATCAACTAGAAGTTTTTTGTTTGTCGAATTGTTTGTTGTTTGGATCCGCATTCCGTATTATCAAACTCACTTTCGAAGGAGAGAATGCTAACAATTTCCAGAGACCATTTGGGTACCATTTCAATGTTGAAAAGATAAGCATCTGGTATGTCATCATCTACTCCTTCAGGAGCTTCTCCGTCGTGTATCCTTGAAAGATGATCTGCTCGTAGATGGGTTTTACCCTTTTTGACCACCACTGTGAAGTCAAATTCTAGCAATATAATAAACCAGCGTACGATTCTCCATGTATTGCAATGTTTATTTACTAGGTACAAAAGAGCTTGATGATCTGTGAAGAACACAAATTTGTTTGCAAGCAAATAATGCCGAAATTTCTTTACAGCATAAATCATTCCTAACCCTTCCCTCTCGGTGGTTGTGTAGTTCTTTTCTGCACTGTTTAACTGTTGGCTCGCATAGCAAACCGGAAAATCCATTGTTCCGTCTCCAGGTTGAGCTAGAATACTTCCAATGGCATATACTGAAGCATCAATGTACACATGGAATATCTTTTCCCAATCTGGTGCCTTTAGTACAGGTGCTGATATAAGGTTTTCCTTCAGCTTTTGGAATGAAGTTTCACACTCCTCGGTCCATTCGAAATTGACTAGCAAACGATACAGAGGTTGTGCGATAACCGCATACATGTATATGAATCTTCGATAAATCCGCAGTGTCCCATGAAGGATTGCACTTGTTTCGCATTAGTAGGCCTGGGCAGGTCTACAATGACTTTGACTTTGTCTAGGTCTGTGGTTTTGCCATTTCTTGAGACAATGTGTCCTAAGATTCGTCCTTGCTTAACCATAAATACACACTTTTCTTGGTTAAAACAGATTCGATATGTCCTGCACTTTTCAAAGACCTTTTGAAAATGGTCCATATGTTCCTCTCGCAGAAGAGAGTGTACACACAGGTCATCCATGTGAATTTCTAAGAATATTCTTAGGTATTCCTTGAATGCGTGAGTCATTAACCTTTGGAAAGTGGCTGGTGCACTAGTTAAACCAAATGGCATAACTCGATACACATAAATCCCGCATTTTGTGGCAAACTCTGTTTTGTGTTGATCCTCCCTTGCTATTGCCAGTTGGTTGTATCCTGAAAACCCATCCAGAAAGGAATAAGCCTGTTTCCCGGCCACTCACTCAAGTACATGTTCTGTAATTGGCAAGGGATAATTATCCCTTATGGTTGTTGCATTCACCTTCTTGAGGTTTATACACACGCGCAATTTTCCATTCTTTTTGGGAACTACCCCAATGGGTGACACCCAATCTGTATGTTCAATCTCATAGATGAATTCCGCTTCCATCAGTTTATCAATCTCTTCTTTGATTCGTTTAGCAAATGTGTCATTATATGTATAAGGACGTTGTTTGCTAGGTTTTTCATCCGATTTCAAAGGAATTGTATGTTGGCATATCAATGGATCAACTCCTTTGAGATCGTTATAAGACCAAGCGAACACATCTTTATACTTCTTGAGAAGTTGTCTAAGCTGTGCTTCCTCCTCAGGCTCTAAATCGTTAGCTATATAGACTGGCTGAGGTTTTTCACCTGGTTCCGCGAGGTCTATCTTTTTTGCATTTTCAGGCCCATCGTAAGATTCTTGGTTGGTTCTTTCCCTGACTGGTGGTGTCATGATGATTTTTCTGTTCTGGATAGTAAACTTTCGATAGTGTGATGGTACATTCATATTCCCCTTTTCTGACCCCCCTTTACCATCACTATCTTCTTCCATAGTCCATATCTCTCTCAAAGACCATTTCAGTTCTTGGTATTTCTGTTTACGCTCCAGTTTGGTCCACTCTTGGTCCTTTGTTATTTATTTTTTTGATTTTTGTGATTTTGTTTCGGTTTTAGCTTTTCGTACCTGTTTTATTTCCTCTCGTGTTCGTTCTATTCGATTTTTTGAGAATTTTCCTGATATTTGATCTTTTATACAATCCTCTGCTTTTAAAAGCATCAAATAGTGAGTTTTACCTTTTATCCTGGGCATCAGGTTCTCTCTCTCTCTTTGTTTCCTGCTCGTTTCCTCCTATAGCGTTCTTGGCGTCTAGGGTATTGGTTAGCAAAATCATAAAACTTGATATTCTCGGCTTCCCTTCCACGCTCACTTGAGGTGTCTGAACACTCATTATCTGCATCATCATTTACTTCCAAATGTTCAGAGGAGTTGTAAAACTCTTCTTGTTCTGGTGGTTCTACCGTCTCCTTTTCTGGCACAACGCTTACCATGTAATAGGGTAACACATCATAGCCATCCTTATCACAAAATTTTGTTGTTGGACTGTCGGTAATGGTACAGACATCCAATGTTGCTAGTATGTGTTCCCATTCTAGAGGTTCCAAGGCATCTTCAGGGAAAGGTTCCGTAATATACTCCTTGTCCTCAATTGCTCTTTCTAAGATGCATTCCTCTTTTCTTAAGCTTCCACAATGTGAAGCTCCGCACATACATATCTCTTTTAGGTGCCCTAACCATGCTGGTAGTTTTGATCCTGCTACTGTAGCTGAATCAAACTCTTCCACAGGTGTTTGGTTCACATCTTTGTAACTATGGTCTTTCAGGTGTATTTTAGTTGTTGTCTCGCCATGTCTGAGGTATATGTGGTCATAAACCCAATCTTGGACCATCTTCAGTTGTCGCATGAATGGTCGTCCCAAGATGATCTCATAATTGTTCTTTTTGTCAAAATCGACTATTGCAAATGTATGCTCATACTCAATTCCGCACGAAGTGACAATCACTTTTTCTAAGAGTCCTAATGGATTCTCCATGAACCCATCTGCCAATTGCAGTTTCATTCGGGTAGCCCTCAAAGCTGGTTTTTCCCATTTTTTCCAGATTTCCATGGTGGTGATTGCAACCCCCGCTCCACTGTCAAGAATAGCCTTGGAAAATACTCCTTGGAATTCTACCGGTAGCGTGGTGTTTCCGTCTTCTCCCTCACAATATTCTCCAACCTTATTCAATGGTACTGGCCTAGTGTTTAGTTGAGGCCTGTCTAACTCTCTGATCCCTTCTTGTAGCTTCAAGGTGGGGTCTTTCACTCCAAATTTTTCTAGGAATTTTCCTACTGTGGTCCACATGTTTGGCCTTAACCTTAGGAGTTCTGCTAACGTGATTGTGCATGCCACCGGAGTGGATAACAACTCAATCAATCCTTGCGAATCCATCACCTTGTTAGAAGAAAGTCTTTGAGATGGGATTGCTCTCACTTACGACTTAGCTTCGTACTCTCCTAGGTAAGAGGGTAAAGTTCTCAAAGAGTCTGGTTGGATGTGCCCCGAACTAATGGATCCTTGGTCTCCCCCTTGTGAATGTATCTCAAAGTTCATCTGAGATCTTGCCTCCAATTCTTCAATAGGAGGTAAGATCACATTCTTTTCTTTTCTCATGCTAGTCATGTGGTTGCTCATCCTATTAGCCTCGTTGGCGTCATGGATTTGCTTCCACAGATCATCTAGACCGTTAGAGTCCTTACCCATTTCTGTCAATATCTTAGGCTGGAACCCGTCACTTGACCCATCGGTGGTATTTGGCACTATGATAGGCTCTCCTCTGGACTCATAGTCATTAGTGAGTCTTTCCTTTGTTTCCTCAGGTTTCTCTGGCGTTGGTTGGATACGGGTTGGAGCTGGTGCCTCATGCCAATTTGCAGGTTTACCCAACGGTTCTTCCATCAATGATTGAACCATCTCGATCATCTTTCTACACATATCCAGCCTCTGTTTTTCTATTTTTGCATATGGGTAAGTCATCCACCTTTGCTCCTGGGTTTGGTTCTTTTTAAGTCGAGCTTCATAAGCTTTTAGAAACGCATCCAACTGCTCGTTTACCTTGTCTGCCAGTATAGATCCTGCTGATCCTGCACTTTTGGGTTCTGCTATTTCCTTGGGTGGTATTACTGCTGTGGTGTGTGAGCTTAAGCTAGCTAGATCCTCTAACCGCTCCAATCTGTCCTTGGTATGTTTCAACTCCTCGGATAGGGATGTTTGCTCTCGTTCTTTCCTGGCTTTCCTACGCGCCTTTCTAGCTTTCCAAGTGCTTCTCTGATTTTTCGTTTTTGAACTTTGGGCATCGGTTTTTGGTTCTTCAACTATGGGTTCAGTCGTCCTTCTTTGGGCTTGGGCCCGTGTTACCGCCTGAATAGGTATGATTGTTTCATTTTCCAATCCTCCATTGGAAGGTACTGTTTCTAACATGTTCAAGGTGGTTTTTGCTCCCTTGCTCGGGTTTTTTAGAGCAATCCGGAATCAAATGAGTAATTCCACATTCTGGGCAATACGCATTGACTCTAATGATTTCATCATGAGGGCAGTCTCTCAACCAATGGTCTCCTCCACACTTGTAGCAGGGTCCCTTGGGTTGTTGAGGTGCTCCTTGAGCTCCTCTTTGTTGTTAAGCACGCCTCTGTCCGCCCATGCCTCCATTGGCTATGAACATCAGTGTTCGTTCATCTAGGCTATATCTTCCTTCTCCCGCAGCCTGTGCAGTAGTTGGTGCTCCTTGATTCCCTATCATGCTCCATGGTTCTGGTGTCGAGGGTTCTTCCAGTGGATAATAGACAGGGTTTGCCGCATATCCATTGGGATCTTCATAATATGCATGCATAGGCACCAAAGCCTTTTGTTATGATTCAGTTACTCTTGGTGTGTATCTTATACCAACTGGTCGTAATCCTGGTAGGGGTGGTTGTTGCCCGAACACCGGTTGTGGTCTTCTACACCTACAGGTCCTGGTAAGTTGCTTGCTTGATATCTAGGCATCGGTGGAACTTGAGGGGAAGCTACTGGAGCTTGGGGAGCGTAAGGTCTCTCTCTCACATATCCCTTGTTATAATAACATTCCTCGGTCCCATGGTTTGTCCATTTTTGTTCAATAGCACACCACTTGGGCTGTTTAGCCTGGGGTTTGGTGTACAAGTTGATCTTTTTTAGCACTTCATCTACGAGAAGCTCTTGGTTTACCGCTACTTCTCCTTTTGATACTGTCTTAGAAGACTTGCTTCCACTTTTTTGTGAAGATGAATCGTCATCAAGGTCCTTGAACTCCCCTTCCTTGTAAACGCCACAATTGTCCATAAGGTAAAGAGCCTCCTTGGTCAACTCATTCAACGTCGTGCTCCTCTTCATATGTAAGTCTTTCTGGAGATCTTCATTCCTTAGTCCTTGGATGAATATCAGCATAAGTCTGGACTGAGTTGGTAGTTCTTCAACAGGACAGAAGTTAACATATCTTTTTAGTCTTAGGGATGCCTTTCGTATAGATTCTCCATCTTTTTGTTTGAATTTATGGATTTGTGAGACGGTATTATGAGTTATTCCCCTTTGAGAGAATTCCTCAATAAACTCGTCAAACACTTCCTCCATCGACTCAAAGTCTCTACGCTCTACAAAGTCAAACCAGGTGGCAGCATCTTCCTCTAGGGTTAGTCCAAACCCTGCAAATTGGGTGGGAAAATCTAACACCTCTTCGGCTCTAATTACACGCACAAAGGCTGCTACATGATCTCTTGGGTCTCTGCTTCCTGTGTATTTCTTGTTTATCCATTTTTGCACTTGAGAGGGTCTAATTCCTCGATGGTCTACAAACCTCACCATTGGATCACCCCGTCCCAGTCGATACACCTCCTCAGGCCTTCGGTAATAGGCTGGTTCCTCTCCCAATGGTGCTCCTAAGCCATAATTTCTAACGGTTCTCGCTGGAGGTGGTCCTTCTCTTCGAACTCGTTCCATGGGTGGTCCTCCAGGCTCTGTTGACCCTTGAGTCTTTGGCTTACTCTCTGCCTGATACCTTGAATAGAGTGGTGGTTCTTGCAAATCCCTGAGCCCTCGTGCGGCTTGATAACCATCTCGGTTTCGGTCTGGTTCGATTGTTGCACTTTGTCGAAGCCATGCCTGCAATGATGGCTGGTTTGCTGGTTGGTCTTGGTTGTTGAATGCTTGCGGTCGGGTGGAATGTGAGGTAGTGTCATACTCATCTGAAAAAGGATTCGTTGACTTGCTTCGGGTGTGGGCAGCTCTTGGCACTTCCTCAGGGGCAAATGCTGATGCTCCTGGGCCTATTTCTCTCTCTACTTCCTCTGGGAGAATACGTTGGTATTCTTGCCCGTATCTATCAACAAAAACTATGCCCTTCTCCGTAGCAGTTTCATAAGAAAATAAGTAAAGAACCTTGTCTTTGCTTAGTTCGTTTACGTATGGTTCTTTGCTGCGAAAGTAAGAGACTATACCCTCGCTCTTATGTTTGTAGATTCCCACATTCTTATTATAAGTTGGAACCCTGGTTGTTTTCTTATCATACATAAATATAGCTCCGGTCCGATCAATGTTTGGTGGCGGTTCTTGAGTTTCTGAAACCATTTTCCCTTTCGCCACGTTATCTCCATATCTGTTGTAATCTTCAGGGTTACTAACTATTAAATAATGGTTCCCCTTTTCATCTCATAACCTATCTCCATCATCATACACTCGGATTATCTCCAATCTTTGAGCTGGCCTCTCTTCGATACAATGCACTTGCGGCCTTGATAGTCATAATAGACTAGGGCTCCTCTCGAGTTTGTTCTCTCCAAGAAGATCACCGTGAGCCTGGAATCATTCAAAGGATTTTGGGAAGTGCTTCCTTCTCGCATAGGTCCATCATAGGTGAAACCTCTTGGTTGTTGACTACCCATCATGAGGAAATATTTGTCTGACGAAGTGTCAGTATCACTACCTTCCTCAATAATCGGTGCTAGCGTATCTAGTCTTGCCTGAGTTGCACTCTCTGCTGTGGACACTAAGCTACCTTGGTCACCTACCACTTTTTGGTCTCTAACAATGTATCTTCCTGATCTTAAATTCATCAAAATTATCAATGCAATTTATCACAAATTCAACCACTCACCGGGCAATGGGTCAGTTTCTGCACAACTTCTTGCTCTGTTGCTGAATATACCTGTTCACAAGCGTTTTAATTTCGACAATCGAATCAAATCATTTATCTGCTAGAGGTTATCTTAGTAATGATTGGTATAACTGGAGAGTTAATCTCAACCACTACTGTATTTTATACACTACTGCTGTTCTGGATTAGGTTTGCTAATCTGAAATAGTAATTCCCTCTGATGTTGGTCAATTTACGCGAAAAATCTGAATTCAGTCTTTGCTTCGTCAAATGAGCAAACAAGGTCCAAATTCTCTTCTGAAAGAAGTTCTGGAACCCTTAAGCCAAATGGAATCTCACTATCTATGCAGGGTCAAATTTTCTTTGCAGCATGCCCTAATAGACATCCTACGTGTAGGATGTCTCCTACTGTGTTTTTCTTGGATTTTTCCACTGTTGTTCCCTCTTGTTGTGTGCTAAGCTTACAGCTGCTTTTACGTTTTGATTTGGACACCTATTAGCTGATCAATGAGTCAGAAATCTGTTTCGACGGCTTGTTGATGGTATTGATCAGTCTAATCAACTCCAAATTGGACCAAAATTGACTAGGAGGCTTGCCTTAGGCTATATAACACCTTACTATGCTCAAAGTCAAAGTCTGGCTTCAATTTCTTGCATTAGATATCCTACGCGTAGGATGTATTTTTCATCATTATGGTTTCAAACTCAAAGCCCATGCTCCCCTCGAGTTGCTGATCACTTTGGCATACTCAGAATTCAGTTTGGAGTCCCAAATCACTCAAAAGACATTCTACGTGTAGGATGTCTTTTTGGCCTATTTGACCCCTGACTTGTCCCACAGCTTCCCTTTGATGTCAGTAACCCAGTGGTATGCTTAGATTTTGTTTTGGATGTCAAAAGTCCCTGTTTTTGCTTTTTTGAGTCAAAAGTGCTAAAGTCCGCTTTGAATCCAATTTTCTTACCCAAATGAGGTGAAACCCCTTTCAGTCACTCAATATATCATGCAAGACATGCTCATGCAGTCATCTTATGGTTTTGGTCCCAAAATAATGTTTTGGCACTATTTGGGTAGGATGTTTGGAAATTTCAGTCTATCTGGCCTTATCTTGTCAAGATATGGAAAAATTTCCACTTTCCAGTTGAAATTACGATAAACCCTACCTTTTGAACACAGTGGTCAACTCAAAATCCCAAAATTCCTCCCAGATTAGCGTGTAGACATCCTACGCGTAGGCCTGGAAATTGAAGGGTGCCCTTGTCCTTCCTAGGGAAGGGGAATTCCCTTAGTTGGCCTTCGGAGAGGAAGGGCCATCATACACTTTGCGCGTCATCATGCAAGGCAAAAATGCACCAACCCGTCACTCGATACCCCTTAATTTTCTTGCTCCTATGAAATATTCACTTGCTTGTGGTGTATCTTTTATTGTTCCATACTTAAGAGGAGCTAGCATTAGGTATTGTTTAATTAAATTCGATGGTTAGTAGAATTTTAGTATATTGGTATATTATACTTTAGCTCTGTTTGCTCCTGTTCCCCCCAAAAGCATCACTATTAGTTTTCACGTCTCTCTCTCTCTCTCTCTCTCTTACACACACACACACATCTCTTTCTCTCTCTCTCTCTCTCTCTCTCTCTCACACACACACACACACACACACACACACACACACACACACACACACACACACACACACACACACACACACACACACACACACACACATACACTCACACAAACACACACACACGCACACACGCACACACACACACACACACACACACATCTCGAGAGCACTCACTTTAGCCAACATGTGCCACAAGAAGAGTATGCAAGAGTGTACAAGTTTGAGGGACGTTTGGGAGGTGAGGCCCTCTGAGAAAAGGAAGAGGAGGGAGGCAATTCAACGAGGTAATGCCCTCTAAGAGGAAGAAAGAGGAAGGTGTCTTGGTCAATGCCTATTGCAACAAAGGCATGGATGACATGATCCAGGAGTTTGTGCAAGGGGAGAGGGGCCAATATGTGGGTCGAGATTATCTTGGCATATAGTGGCCCTTCAACGGGCATGCTCCTACTTGCATGTTATAATTGCAAGTAGGAGAGAGGGCAGTGCGTGGCGCAAACAGAGAAAGAAGTCTACATAGAAAGTGTTCATCTCTCATGTGAAGCCATGAAGAGGCCAAAAATGCGTAGAGGTAGAGAGAGAGGTCGTGACTTGTTTCCTTGAGCCTCAATGCTATCTCCTCATTTCCTTTAAAAGATTCATGCCCAAACTCCACCGTAGTCACACATGCACTAGAGGGTAGGACATTAGAGGAGGAGCTTAGAGGTCGCTAGATTCTAGAATCATCATGCACGTTGCACACATCACAAGTCTAGTTGCATCATACTTTGCATTGCAAAGCATCTACATCTGTATAAAAAGCATAACTAGTGAGCTGCCACTCTCAAATCTTGTCACATTTTGATTTTTTGAAGGTCTTCATTAAAAATAACATATTAAAAGTGTTATCTGTTCTTTGATTTAGGTGGTGGGATTCAAATCTTAATAAATTTAAACTTATATTTTACCACCTTAGAGCTTAGGCTTTATTTTTTTTTTCTAATATATAAGCAATGCTCAACAGAAGCTATTTATATTAAAGAAGAAAAACACTACAAGCGTCTTGGCTTTTATATGGACCCGCAACCCACCATTACAGACCATGAAAACCCCATGTGCATCACATGCCACAAGGAGCATAAACACCATAAAGACTAGGATCTTACAAACAATATATTTGGACACAGAGCTTGAGTAGTGGATGCCACCACATTGAGGTCCTTGCCACCCCACCCCAACATGTCCAATTGATAGGAAGACAAAACGACACATGGCAGCAAATTATAATATATCCGAGAAACTTCCTACCACCACAAAGCTCAAACTAAAACGAGTCAATCCTGAATGCAACACATCCGAGTTACACCTTAGAACTTAGGTTCATGTTTTAACTAAGCAACGTTCTACTTTGAATTCTTTTGGGCTATTCTATAGAATTTATCTTTGAAGGTCATTTTCAAAACTTGCCCTTCCTAGTGAAGGCTTATTTTCAAAGGACCCGTCCATTGGGAAGGGGCCTCTAAACAGCATGCTCTTCACCGAGAAGGCCTATCACAAAAGTGCCATGCATGTGCAGGGCTAGACCCCTAAGGAAGGGTGGGAAGGGTTACAATTTCCAGCACTGCCTACTCGTACGATATCTCTTGCTTAAAATTAAAGTTTTTTTCTGACAGGAATGCTCCTGATGCTCTGTAGATCTATCAGAAACACTCATAGTAACTTTTGGACTTCAATTAGGCTTTCAAACACACTTTTGCGTCTTTGTGCGTCTTTTACAAACTTGTAATGATTCTACCAAGCAAGTGTACATGCATGAAATGCTCTAGATCCTGAATCATGATGTCCTACTTACTCTACTCCTACCTATCGTGATAATGGTGTTTTTGGTTTCTTTTTGGCCTCTCCGGACTCTCAAGCTCTCCTCTCACCGCTCCTACCACTCCAACTCCTACTCTAGGAATCGACTACTACCTAAAACTACCTACGTCAACCTCTTCTACCTACGTCGAAGGATCTAGGCCAGACACACGCTTCCTAGACTCCCTCTAAGACCTAGAGATTCCTCCACCCTCTGATCCTATCTAAATGTAAAGCGAGACTCTTGGCAAGACAAAAATCCCAATCCTCAAGGATTAGTCTTGGTCACCTACCTAAGGTTTTCGTCCCCGGCAGCGGCGCCAATGTTGGACGAATACGCCGCGACAGACGTCAGCACAGCGAGAGCTCACCTAACATGTAATGTCACCTAAGGACGAAGCTCGACCCGCAGGCGCGTAGAAGCAAGTATAAGGTGTCAACCTACAATCGACCGACGCCTAACTAATTCCTAGAGAGGTCTCTACCAATTGTCTAAGTCACAGCCTTCAAGAGTGCAAGAGAGGAAACTTCTTACAATGCTTTCTAGAGAGGAAACTTCCATAAGTTTGTTGACATGGATTAGAAGTTAAGTGTAAATAACATTGCTTAGAAAATAAGTGTGTATATTTATACTAATTATTTGTTGTGTCATCAAATTCTTTGCTGAGATTTTTATGAAGAATAGGATGCTGAAGAAAGTTGCACAAGAGTATTTGCATCCCTTGTAATACCATCTCCATCGACATCATGGTTGTTACCAATCTGCTCATTATCATCCACAAAATCAAATTAGCCAACACATGCAACTCACTTGGGACCGGGGGGGGGGGGGGGTGTTAGAGAGAGAGAGAGAGAGAGAGAGAGAGAGAGAGAGAGAGAGAGAGAGAGAGAGAGATTGTAGCTTATGGTAATCATCTTATAGTTGTTCTTCATAAGAGGCAGAGAATTGATGACACAACAGATAATTAGTATAAATATACACACTTAACTTCTAAGCAATGTTATATACACTTAAGTTCTAAACCATGTCAACAAACTCGTGGTTGCAGGTTCTACTCCTTGTACTCCTTATCTTGTTGGTGGCCAATTATGTACTAGGCTATGAGATGGATCCAATTTTCAAGCAGCTCGAGGCACCATTCATCACTTTAATGTCTGCATTGAGTTTGATGTTCCTTCTAGGGCTTCAAATTAGATATTTTTTCAGTATAGATTCTATTTCTCCCTCTCACCTCACCACCCTCTATGGAGATCTAGCCAGCCTCCTAAATGTTGGAATTAGGGTTGCAGAGAAACACACACAGCTTGGAGAAGACGAAGGAAGCTCAAGGCACACAATAGAGAGTGTGTTACTTAGTGTGCAATGGAAAGATAGATAGCCCTAGAGTGATGGGCGTATATACAATGCACGGGGGAAAAAACCTCCTAAAGAGGGAAAAAATGCCCCGGCGGTCCTAGTGTGTTCACACACATCACTACCACATGTATATGGTAACAAATCCCCCCTGGAGTGATGCGGTGAACGAGAGCTGGCACATGAGTAAAGGGAAGTGCCATGCCCTGAGGACAGGATCAGTCCACAAAGGGGAGTAAGCCCAAAGCTTTGCGGAAAGCTTCAAGCTTCTCACGAGACAATGCCTTTGTGAAAAGATCTGCAAGGTTGTCCTGTGTTGGCACATAAGCCAAGCTGATCTCTCCTGCTGAGAGCCTCTCCCTGACATAGTGGTAATGCACCTCAATGTGCTTTGTGCGAGCATGAAAAACTGGGTTCCTCGCAACTGCCAATGCGCTCTGACTGTCAGTGTAGATAGTGGTGGCAGTGTCCTGTCCAACACCCAAGTCAGCCATAAGGCGTCTGAGCCATACACACTCAACCGTAGCTGTGAAGACTGCCCTGTACTCAGCCTCACAACTCGAAGTGGCCACAGTAGGTTGCTTCTTGCTCAACCATGATATACATGAACTGCCAAGCATGAAACAAAAACCACTTGTGGACACTCGCGTGTCAAAACAACCAGCCCAATCTGAGTCCGAAAAAGCATGTAAGTCTGGCGGCAATGATCCCCCCTTGGGATAAAACAAGCCAAGATGTAAAGTGCCACTAAGGTAGCGGAAAATCCTCTTGACAGCCTGCCAATGCTTAGACCCTGGGCTATGCATAAATCTGCTGACCTGCGAGACTGCAAACTGAATATCTGGCCTCGTGTTGCATACATAAATGAGGCAGCCAACAGCAGTTTGGTAAAGAGTGACATCAGCAGGGTCGCCAGCATCATGTAGACTCAACTTCAAACCTGTTTCCATGGGAGTGGAAATAGGTTTGCAATCCTCAAGTCCAAACTTACATAGCAATGTCTCTATGTAACTTTTCTGACACAAGGCAATACCACCATCACACTGCTTAAACTGTATACCCAAGTAATGATGCAACAGCCCCAAATCTTTCATCTTGAAAGTAGCATTCAAATCAGCCTTAAATTCAGCAATATGTCTCTCATTTGGTCCAGTGATCAGCAAATCATCAACATAAAGAACCACAATGAGAAATACATCATCCTCACGCTTTACATACAATGTGCTTTCTGTTGGACTGTTACGAAAGCCTCGTTTAACCAAATGAGTGTCAGCTTTCTCATACCAAGCACGAGGAGATTGCTTCAACCCATACAAAGCCTTCTTACATTTGCACACTTTGTCCTCTTGTCCTTTTATGACAAAACCGCGAGGCTGCGTTACATAAACTTCCTCAAATATGTCACCATTCAAGAAAGCAGTAACAATGTCTGATTGATGTACATCCCAACCAAAATGAGCTGCCAATGCACATAGAAAACGCACAGTAGTCATACGACAAGTGGGAGCAAAAGTCTCTTCATAATCTATGCCTTTTTGTTGTGCATAACCCTTTGCAACAAGTCGAGCCTTATGGCGATCGATCTCACCATCCGGCTTGCGTTTCAACTTGTAAACCCACTTCGTACCAATGGCCTTTTTGCCAGGAGGCAAATCACATAAAGTCCATGTGTCATTCTCTATAAGTGCATCATATTCTGATTTCATGGCAGCAATCCAATTTTCTGAATTCTGTGCTTCATCAAAAGACAGAGGCTCCTCAACATCATGTAAACTAGACACAGCCAAAGCATAACAATCTGATGCATAAGATGCATGGCGAGAGCCTGAACGAGTACGACTAGATAAAGGTGCATCCAATTTACTGTCACGCAAAGTGTGCACCAGCCATTTTGGCATACCTCTAGCGTGCTCATTTTCAGCCCTTTCCTCATCAAGTACATCATGTACATCTGCATCAGTAATAGGCTGTTCTAAAACATTTTCAGAAACCCCCATAGGCTGTACATTTGCCTCATTGGAACTTACATTCGTATTTCCACCACTGAAAAGAGGCAACAAAGTGTCATAAATGTCCTGTGAGCTTACATTACTGTCTCTAGTACATGACAGCAAGGGTTGAACAGAATCTTCCACAAACACTACATCCCGTGAAACCAAAATACGTTTTGTTTGCGGATGATACAACCTGTAACCTTTGCTTTCAGCACTATAACCAACAAAAATACATTTGACAGCCTTATCATCCAATTTTCTGCGCTGCACTTGTGGCACCAAAGCATATGCCAAACAGCCAAAAACACGCATGTGCTCAATAGAAGGCTTTCTATCATGCCATGCTTCATATGGAGTAATAGACTGCAAAGCTTTCGTAGGACACCTGTTAAGTACATAAGTGGCACACATGATGGCCTCAAGCCAAAAAGAATGCGGCAAAGCTTGACTTTTGACCATACATCGTGCCATTTCCGTTAGTGACCTGTTTTTCCTCTCAGCAACACCATTTTGCTGAGGTGTATAAGGCACTGTACATTGGTGTTTTATCCCACGACTAGCCAGAAATGCATTAAATTCATGAGACATATACTCCCCCCCTCGATCGGAACGGAGGGTGCCCATAGTACATTTTGAGACATTTTCAGCCATAGCCAAAAATTGTTTGAAGCACATAAAAACTTCGGACTTCGCTTTAAGCGGAAATACCCATGCATGCCTGGAGTAATCATCAATGAAAGTCACGAAGTACAGGTAATTGCCCAAGGACGGAGTTTGCATGGGCCCACAAACATCACTATGCACAAGCTGCAACCTGCATGTGGCCCTAACTGAACCATCCTTTGGAAACTTAGAACGCTGCATTTTACCCAGAATACAGCCTTCACAAACATGTTTGATAGGTGCTTCAAGAGGCGGCAAAGAAGCAACCATATCAGATTTCTGCAAACGCAGCAAACTGGCAAAATTCAGATGACCAAAACGTGCATGCCAAAGTTTTGCATCTGAAATAGCCCTTGAATCTGCAACAGCATTTGCAAAATTTTGTCCACACTTGTCATACAAAGTGAGCTTATACAGCCCACGGCACAAAAGCCCAGATGCAACAATTTCATCACCAAAACTGAGATCATGAACTGTACATCTGTCATCCACAAATTTGACTACAAGTCCAAGTCTAGCAAGTGCGGATACAGACAAGAGATTCTTCTTGATCCCAGGTACATAAAGTGCATCAACAAGTGTGAAGGAACTGCCATTAGCAGCAGTGAGCACAATCTTTCCAATTCCCTGAACTGGATAAGAGGCGTTGTTGGCACAAGTGACTGAATTCCCATGAGGGACAGACTCGAGAGAGGTAAACAATTCACGATGTGAGGTAATGTGCTTTGTAGCACCACTGTTGAAATACCACACATGTGAATCTGCAGCAATTGACAAGCATGCATCATGGACAGCAGGATTGTAAGTGCACTCTGCGCTAAAAGCCCATTCTGCATCAACATCGGCATCACAATCTCCTTTCATAGAAGACTCAACAATGGCTGCATTTGTAGTGGAACCAGCATTTGCAGTGGAACCACCCTCTTTCTTCTTAGCCTCTTTGGCCTTCAACTTAGGACACGACTTGATCAAGTGATCATTGGCTTTACAATAATGGCAACGCATCTTCTTTTTGCCCTTATCACCAGAATTGCCAGACGAAGTGCTGCCAGCAGAAGCATTAGGAACAGAATTTTTGCCACTCGTAGCAGAACCATAAGAAGTGGCTGCATTACTGTTACCACCCTTTCTTTGAGAAGCAATAAAAGCCTGTTCAACTGCACGCTGCCTAGTCCTGTTTTTTCTAGAAAGTGACTCTTGCAACAGCAATGTGCATAATGCATCAAACTTGACAACTTCAGGATTTCCTTGGGTCATCAGTCTCCAAGTACTAGCAAAAGTCTGGTAGGAATCTGGTAAGGCATCAAGAACAGTCTGCACAAGGGAACTGTCAGAAATGACTTTACCTGCACAAATGAGTTGCTCATTGATATCCTTGACACTAGCAAGGAAAGTGTCCATATCATCTTCCTCATGCATAATCTTCGACTCTAGCTCTTTACGCAGCAAAGCAATTTTAGCCTCATTGCGGCTTGCATAAAGACCTGCTAGAATATCCCAAGCCTGTTTGCAGATTTTGCTGAACGGATGTGAGGAATAATGGTGCGCTTCACAGACAACACAATCAATGCATGAGCCTGCGCATCCTTAACATCCCAACGAGCTTGTTCTGCTGTAGGCAAAACAACTCTAACAGCTGCAATCCTTGCAGCAAGACCTGCAACATCCTCAATATCGCCTACATCTTCAGAACCAGGACGTACATCAATGCCCTGCACAATGTTCCAGACACCTTTTGACACAAGAACGTGTTGCATCATATAAGCCCACATAGGGTAGTTGTCCCCATCCAACCTGTCCTCAGCAGCAAACATCTTGAACACATCTGTGTTGTTGTTGTCAGCCATGGTAAATGCTGCACCTGATGTGAAAACTGCCCGAAAATAGGAGAAATGGAGCGGGAACAACTTGTGCTATATAGCACAAACCGTAGAAGACTATAAGGCACCTGTTATGCAGAAAACGGCACTGACAGAAAATCTGCACAAAATGACGAAATAACCTGTGCAGTACTGCCTGTAGTGGAAACGGAGGCCGAAATGAGCCCAAATCAAAATTCTGAGCAAATTTGAAATACTGACACTCAACATGACAAATTTAAAATGACTAAAGATAATTGACTCAATCAGGTGAACCACTTCAAACCAAATAATACATTTCAATAAAAAATAGAATACCCTAGACAAGACATATGTATATCATAGAAATATTTAAATCGGATAAAATGATGGTGCAAGTTCAACAAGGGGACGTTGGACAGGGTTAGGGTCTGTCTTTAAATTTTCGTTATAAAATATCAACACGTTGATACAACTCGATTTGGTCGACCTCAGAAAGTGTCAGTGGCAGGTGCATGACAGCGGGTAGGTTGATGGTCGCAAGCTTGGTCATATACTAGATGCAGCTTGGAGCATGTACCGCAGGGACGTGTATGCAAGATCTACCATTTTGCAGGCCAATAATGGCTTTGAAGTCTTGTTAAAGGAATCGGTGCTGAGGTGGTTTCAAGCTCACATAATCGGGTTTTGGATGGCGGTGATATTATGGTGTGTGGATTGCATGAGGCGCCGTGATGTATGCAAGGCGATTGCCCAAGCTTGACAAGTTCAATATCCAATGGACGGCCATTGATCCAAAGTATTGCATAAGGGAGCTTTTTGTTCCGATGGTCGGAGCAAGTAAGGATGGTGGGAAAGCGGCCCAAGTCAAAGTTTTGCTAAAAAAAAGAAATACTGTAAGGTGGTGGGTATGCAAGGGAGCAACACCATCTGCATGGGAAAAGGGTGCCACTTGCTGCTGCATGAGGATTTTCTAGAAGGGGCAGGTGTTACTACACAAGGGGCATCAGCCCGTGATATAGGAGGTGGGCGCCATGCAGGGGATGGGAGAGGTCGCCAAGAACTGGTAGGGCAGTTGAGGGCCCCAGAGGAGGTGAAGGTCAAGAAGAAGGGCTGCAAGAAGCATCGAGGGCTACTGCGAGAAGAGGTAGAAACGGCCTACGTGGAGCCGTCACTTGTGCAACTCACAGGGAGGCGGCATTAGAAGTTAGACAGTAATTTCGGGGCTACATATGGCAAGGTTCCAACCCTGAGCATGAGGAAGCAAGACGAGGAACAAGGTCCGTAAGCAGGTGAAAACGAAAAAAGGGGCTATTACAGGCCAGGTTTTGAAGTCCGCAAAGCTGCAAGGAAAGAATCAAAACGTTATTAAAAGGTTGTTCATGTGCAAGAAGAGTGGGTAGAGTTGCAAATAGGAGTTCGTGTCCACAAGGAGGGCGCCTGCCAGCTCATGAGAGGAGCAGGGCTTTCCAATGTTTTGTTTGTGAAGCAAAAGATATCATTGTACATTTCTCTCAAACTTTTGAGTTGAATTGAAGAAGGTCATAGCCTGAAGGTTCTTTGATTCTCCATCATCTTCATTATTGTCGGCTCGACGACATCTTGTGTCTTGGCTTGGTTGTGTGTGTGTGTCGCCCCAAGTTACATGTGTGTGCGTGGCAAGAAAGAGCGAGATAGGTTGTGTGTTTTGAATTTTGAAAAAATAATGCCCTTATGTATATATATTTCTATAAGTTTCAATAACTTTAAATACCCTTCTGTTGAACTCACGTGATAGGTAACATTTTTATTAGGTGACCTACCCGGGCGGCACACCGCGGCACATCATGTCGCCCATGGTACCCCCATTGTAGTATGGAAATATTGTGATCCAAGGAGCTTCGGTAGTAAAGCCAATGCACCTGACAATGGAGGGGTGAAGCGTTTGCATTCCTTGCTCTGTCTGAAAGCTGTCAAATTTTGCCTCACTCCCTCCCTTGTAACATTTTTCCACATATGTAATGTGGTCTGGAAAAAAAGAGATGCCTTTGGTGGTGTACAATGTGCACACACCAAAGGAGCCTGCTCCAATCCTCATACTTTCTACTAAAGCTTCATGAGGGATGCCGACAAGATGAGCGCACTTTGCATTCAAAGCCGTGCGTATGATTATGCTGGTGCCACTGGCATCGAATCGACCTTCCAAAGCTGCTTGCACATCTTGGGCCATATTCAATCTCTTGGGTAAGGCTTCTTGGTCCTGGACTTTCACACGCTTCATCTTTACCCTCTGTTCTTCTCACAATTATCCCAGAGATCTAATTTTAACATGTCACAGCAGGTGGGATATCTTCCTTTAAGTCTCTGCAACGTACTTTCATACTGTCCAACACTGTCCTAACCTTGTGGTGGGGGTTAAATTCTCGAATCCTTGCTGGAATCAACAACTTGTATTGGCCTTCAACTCGCAGCCTGCGCTCTATGTTCTCCCATGTAGCGCTATTGAGGTCTTTGATGAAGACATCGCTTTCACTAATCTACTGTATGCGATCATCTGCACATGATGAGATTGCCAAATTACATTCTTTACGAATGGCACGCATAATACTTTTCTTTTGATCTTGCGTCATATTTGTACTCGACAATAAAAAACAACATATCAACTACAAATTCATGGTTGCGAATGACACTAACACTCTCACACTATTTTATGCAAACCCTTAACCACCATTTAAGACTTTAAGAAATGTGCAAGAAAATATTGATAAAAATTGAAAACAATCTTCACTTAAAATTGCAATTTGTTACACGTGTAAAATGTAGATTAAACAAGTGGTTTATAAGAACTTAATTCAGATCAAACAATACATGTTAACAGTCTGGCACATTTCATCATATATTGAATTTTTAACTTATGTTTTTCTCCGTGCACACATACTAGTTCAAACAAAGCACACACAAACTTAAAAACTTCAAAAACATTTAAAACATTGGAAGTATATAAATTGGACTAACAAATTGTATTCACACACTTTTTTACATAGAATTTATGTAAATGTAGCAAGATATTGATGCTCTTTAAAAAGATACAAAACAATATTTAACATGCAAATTGTGTGCAAATTCTTTTTTACAGAGAATTTATGTAAATGAAGCATTAAGAAAAGTGATAATGCTTGAGGTCCTTTAAAAAGATAAAAAATAATATTTAACATGCAATTTGTGTGCAAATACTTTTTTGCATATAATTTATAAATGGAGCATTTAAAATAGCGATGATTGATGAATAAAGTATTCTTTTGAATATGATTAGCTAGTATATAATTTCATATGGAGAGTTAAAAACAAAAAATCAAACAATTCATACATTTGTATATGAAATACTCTTCACAGCCCCATTACCGACCAAGTATTTCATATTCTTAATACTTAGAAAATTAACTGCACATGCACATACAAATTATATGACATTCGTATAGCCGGGTTAACGACCTGAACACCACATTTATGCAAAAATAAATGCTTCTAACAAACGACACTCTATCAGCCGCATTACCGATCGAGTTCGCCTGAATCTAGGGAGAAATAATGGCTTGCATACGAACATCATATAGCCGCGTTACAAACCGATGCCCATATGTTTTTGGGTAAGGGGAAGGGAAGTTAACTTACCATAAGGATACTAGATTCGTCGTGTTACCGACGTAGTATCCAGACAATAAGCCAATACTTACCACAAGGACACCATCTTCCCTGCACCACCGTGGTGATGCCCCCGTGATAAGCATTGTTCCATAGAACAACTTACACACACACTTCCATTGTGTGGTAAGATACCTTATCACTACCACGCAATACGACAAAAGGCATGATACCACACAATGCATACACACACATACCACATACCTGAATTGTGTGGTCAGGTACTCCGCTACTGCCGTGCGCTATGATGCAGAGCACACTCCCACACGACCCCCTCTCTCCCTCTCTCCTCTCTCCTCTCTACATACCTGCAAAGGTGGTTGACGAGCTCTCTCTCTCTCTCTCTCTCTCTCTCTCTCTCTATATATATATATATATATATATATATATATATATATATATATATATATATATATATATATATATATATATATATGTGTGTGTGTGTGTGTGTGTGTGTGTGTGTGTGTGTGTGTGTGTGTCTCTCTCTCAGAAGATGAAAGCAAGGAATAACACCACCCAGCGGGCCCGATCGGGCTCGCATATATATAATTCTGCTAGCCCGTCGGGCTTTTTAGTATTCCCGGTGGCCCCGCAGGGAAAATGGAAAAGCCCGACGGAAATTTTAGTGGGTTTGCAGGTCGCCCTTAACCGGATTCTTTGTGATCATGTTTAGTGTAATCATGTAAATGTATCAATAAGACCTTGTGATCACACAAAATTTGTCGTAATTACGTAAATATTAAATCCCTACACATATCAACAAGGCATCACAACCGAAATCATGTACACCTCTTATGAACCTGAATCGTATACCATAGATCTTAAATCACAACAAACCACACGTACCACAAAACCAAACCATAAATCATGCCCCATGAATTGAACCATCTCACAAATTGGATAAAGCCATGAGAATAACCATCCGTACCATAAAACCAAACCATAAATACGTCCCATGGATTGAACCATCCCACTTATTGAATAAATCCATAAAAATAACCATTCGAACCCTAAATCGTAGACCATGGATCATAAACTCCAACAAACCACACGTACCATAAATCACCAGTATAAATACCAACAAAGCAGACAACTCTTGAAAGATCCATAAAACCATGTCTCATTAGAATCATGAACCACCACTTGGTTGACAATGTAGCAAGTTAATCAAGTTTATATACGAATTACCATACCACCTCAAATTTCTAAAGCCCTAAAAATTGAATATACATACGAATTGTCATAGCAAAATATTATCCACGTCCCTTAAAAAGGTTGAGGTAAACCCAAAGCATAATTCTACTTGGCTACTTCTAATGCGGAACATTTTGCCCAATTGCCAAGGTTCATCTTGAGCGTCTCCACCTCTGCACCGATGTACCATTCTGATGTCAACTACACACTTTATAAAACTATTATAGTGCTGCTAAAGTTGTCATTGTTGTTGTTGTAAGAATATTTAAAATGCTAACGCTCACTGTTGCCCTTGCCCTCCCCCTGTGCACGCACTGCATCCCCTCCTTGTTAAACCCTAATGTATACAATGCACCATTCCCTAGGCTTTAGAATAAGGTCTATGGGAGGAATGAAGAGTCACCTTGAGGGAAGTGCCAAGGGGCATGGGAAAGGTATAAAAGAGAGGTCTTATGTTGTAATTGAGAATCTCAATGAAGGAACAAGTTTGCAATCTATTTGTGTCTCTCTCCATCTCTCCTTCTTCCCTCACGCTCTCTCTCTATAACCACCAACTGCCGCCATCTCTTCTCCCTCTTAACACATGCCGATCCTTGCTGGTGTTTCTTCTAAAAGAGATGGGAACGACATCAGATCACCGACGAGGAGATGGTGAAACGGTTGCCGAAGTGGAAATAGAGTGCTCGTGATAAGATGATGGGTTCAACCCCTCTGTATCGCACGATTTGTTTAACTATTTCTGCACGGTTAAAAGAGTTTCGCCGGCTTGCGCATCAACAAGTATTGAACCCGAACAGTGGCAAGGCAAGACAATAGTGTCACTGCCTTGGTAAGCCCCATGGCATGAGATGATTGTGTGTGAATATAATACATTTTGTAGATCTGTGAAGACAGTGAAACGATAAATTCAACATTGTCAAGCTACCGGGATGATGGCGAGTTGGATTCGCTGAGGAGTTGAAGACTCTCATTTGCCTAGCGCATTATCCACAATATCCACAAGACGGGCAACTGCATTCTCTCTTTGCGCATGCCAAAATCAGGGGATGCAGCACGGATGAGCAACCAAGCAACAACAAACCAAGTTTTGTCGACCTGTTGTGAAGGCAAAAGCAAAACCAACACTATACTCTCATGCTCTGAGGTTTCTGAACCCATGACGGACTCGTTGCTATGCAGTTGCCATGCGTTGCACAACCATTTCGCAGATCGGGCGTTCAACTGCAGACTTCACGCTCGCAATTACTCGTAAGTGAGATATTGATGTTTAATATCCAAAAAACATAAACTATTTCTTTGATTACTAGGAGACAGTTCCCATACTATTGTTGTGAAGTTCGTCAATGATAAGAGAATTTGTGTATGAAAGTGGTAAATTTCCAGTGCAAAAACACAATTTCAAGATATTTGAATGCACATATTACATATTTGGAGTTCGTTATTGATGTAAAATGACGACATGGGGAAAAAATCCAAGCCACCTTGTATTTTTTGTGGAGAATGTGACCATAATTGGGAAAAATGTTCTCGAAAACCGTCAATGTAATGTGATCATGAGAGTCATAAAAAGAAGCATTGCTCATTAGTACTTTTGGAGAAGTACTATATTCTTGAGCATGAAATTGTACAAAATCGTTTGCATAAACCCAAGGCATGGGTGACCGATTTTGTTGGTGCAATAGAGAGAGCATATATATGGTTTCACAAGCATGGAGGGAGCACACACTATGTGTATCTGCACTTGGATCTCATTAAAGAGTTGCACCAGAATACTCAAAATTTGCACGAGTTGCTTTATCAACAAAAAGTTCTTAAAAAATTGTTGAGAGCATGGCATATTGTAGCCGAAGAGGGAATAGATAATTACTCAAGTGACCATGACAACCATGATGAACATGGGGATGGTAGGAAAAGGGTGGAGATTGGAGCGAAGAGAGAGGACCCTATGAGCCAAGAAAGCCAAGGAGAGTCCCTAAGTAACCTCATTCTCACGTTTTGCACCATCAACCAAAGCATTGTGGATCAAATTCCATCAGTTTTTGATAGAGAATTGCATAATTTTGAGGTTTTAAATGATGATGACGACATGGATTTGTTATCTGAGTACCATGAGATGGCTCAAGAAATTACATTTTGCAACTCTAAAAATGAATGCTTTGCTAAACTTTGTTATGAACCATTGAAGAAACTGACTCTCAACAAGATGGTCACAAGCTGCACATGCGGCCGAGAGACCACTATGTACAAGTCAACTCCCAGCTGCTGTAGCTCTGTGTGCAACCAGCCCTGGAACAGAGTGACTCATCTGGGCTGTCTGGAGTCCCACAACCTCTCCCAAAAAGCTGCCAAGAACTCAGCTGTGAGACCCTCCTCCTACCAATGAGGTGTTGCAGCAGGACAGCCTCTGTGTGTGCTACCAGTATGTGATGTCCCAGTCGAACAGTGTACTGAAAGAAAGGGATGCCTGGATAGTATGTGGAGGAGAAAGGGTCCCTCCACAATGACTCTCGAGGATCCCACTGTACTCGTGCCAGTGGACAGCTCTCCCAAGCCCACACTATCCAGAGCTGCTGGGTCGAGATCTATGACACAAGTCCTCCCACAGAAGCCCACCATGTGAATCCTCTGAAAACAACACTCTACCACCTCCGGGGCCTCTACTGCAACTCGGTGTAAGAGTCCCTCACGCTGTAGCACAAAAACAAGGAGGTTATAGTCTCTGAGCAAGCCCAAAATGAGATGAGAAAGTCCATACGCGTGAAGGCTCCCATCCATCTGGGTGTTGCTGACTCAAGAGGTGTGAGCCACTCAGCTGGTACTACCTCTGAGATGTTCTGGCACATGCTCTACACATCTGGAAGAAGTCCTTTGATGATGAACTTCCCAAGAAGGACTCTGCTCTGCTGTGCTCGGTCTATGATCCCCAACCCTCCCTGAGAGCAAGGAAGAGTGATGACCTGCCATGCCACTTTGGCCCGGGCTATCTGAGTGTCACGCCCTGACCAAAGGAAGTTCCTAATCAGCCTCTATACCTGGCTAATACAAGAACTCGAGAAGATCCAACAAGAAGTGATGTACCACAGAGTAGCCAACAACACCTGGTTGGCCACTACAACTCTCCCTACCAAAGAAATCGTGTGGAGCTCCAATGTAACAACTTCCTCGTGATAGATAGGAGGAGGGGAGAAATCTGCTGCTCGGGAGACAAGTCAAAACCAACTTTATAGCCCAAGTACCGAACTGCAGTCCCTGAGGGAATCCACCTAAAACCCTCACCTGGCATCCAATCTGGCATAGGAGCACTACCAATCGAGAAAGCCATAGTCTTTCTTCAGTTGATCAGCACAACAGAAAGTCTCAAGAGCCTACTCACACCTGTTTAGGTTGGCCTCTTGGACATCCAAGTACAAGGCTGAGTCGTCTGCAAACTTAGTGTCCAATAGCTCATCTCCCCAAATAGGGAGCGCTAAGCCACGTAAACCAACCTGCTGTGAAACCAAAAACACGCTCATCGACTCAGCATAGAATAGAGAGAGGAAGGGGGCAATGTTGTGCGCGTGTAGTGCATGTACGGAGTGTGTGCAAGAGAGGGGGAAGAAGAAAATGGAGAAGGGGATGATACACAGACAGCCTATGTTGGGTTAGTGGAGAAGAAAGAGAAGAGTCAACTCTGTCTCTTTTACTCCCTATATTGATTAGGTGAAATCAAGTGTAGAAGGGTGGTTGCCCACGGCCACCTGGCCTACACCCCAACAACCTCCCACTTGAAGGTCATGGTGGCCAATAGTGGCATTAGTATAGTTATTCTATACAAAATTGATGAAGCATTGTCGAGGCTTCAATCCTACACCCATAAGTTCTATACAATGTGTAAATCGCTCCGAGGCTAGGCTCTTTGTGAGAGAATCTGTGGGGTTGTCAGCATTGTGAACCTTGACAAGCTCGATACGCTTGCCAGCCAATGCATCTCGTATGACATGGTATCTGACCTCTATGTGTTTCGACTTTGAGTGAAACATTGGATTCTTTGCCAAATCAATGGAACTCTGACTATCACAATGCAGTACTGGAACCTCGTGAATGCCCAAATCTCCCACTAGACGAGCCAACCATATGACTTCCTTGCTGGCGTCAAACACAACAACATATTCTGCCTCAGTGGTAGATGAAGACGTGCGATCTTGGAGACACGATCTCCAAGAGATAGCTGCTCCAGCAAACATGAACACATAGCCAGATGTGGATCTTCTACGATTCACACAACCCGCATAATCTGCATCCGTATAACCTACAATAGATGCATCATTGTTTCCCAAGCGTAAACACTTGCTAGCTGTACCTTTTAAATATCTGAGGATTTTCTTCACGGTTTCCCAATGCTTCTTGCCAGGGTTTGCCATGTACCTACTAACCACTCCCACTGCATGTGCAATGTCTGGTCTTGTGGCTACCATAGTGTACATCAAACTACCAACTGCTGAAGAATATGGTACTGTCGCCATTTCCTCTTTCTCAGCCACTGTCTCATCCACTGTCTTGGGAGAGTCTTCCTTGCTAAGTTTGGAGTATGCTTGCATTGGGGTACTCAATGACTTCCCCCCCTGCATACTAAAACGTTGCAAGACTTTGTGAATGTACTTTTCTTGAGATAATTCAAGAATTCCACATTGTCTGTCTCTCTTGATGTGCATACCAAGAAAGTGATTGGCATCTCCCAAATCTTTCATGGAAAACTGAGTGCTTAGCATCTTTTTCAATTGATTGATCTCATCAATTTGTCTGTGATAAGCATATCATCTACATACAAGATCAAAATGATTAAAGAACCATCGTTCAATCTTTTTGTGTATAAGCAGTGATCCTCTTGACTTCTTATGTAACCCTAAGATTGCATGAATTTGTCGAATTTTTGATACCATTGCCTTGAACCTTGCTTGAGGCCATAGAGTGCCTTTTTAAGTCTACAAACCAATTCTGCCCTCGTTGGTTTTTGGGTTTCACATACAAATCCCTCTGGTTGTTTCATGTAGACATCTTCATCTAGATCCCCGTGAAGAAATGCTGTGTTCACATCCATTTGGACAAGTTCCATGTCCAGGATAGCAACCAAGCCAATCACGGTGTGAAGTGTAGTCATCTTGACTACTGGAAAGAAAATCTCATCAAAATCCACATCTTTTTGCTGCTTGAAACCCTTGGCAACTAGACGAGCCTTGTATCTAGTCTTGGGATCTTTCGCTGTATACTTCTTCTTGTATACCCACTTGCAAGGTAAAGAATTTTTGCCTTTTGGTAATTCAACCAAATCCCATGTCTCATTAGCCACAATCAAATTGTATTCTGATTGCATAGCCTGCTCCCACTTAACGCTATCATCCATTTGAGTAGCTTCTTTGTAGCAGGTTGGCTCTCCACTGTCAGTGACCAAAATGTGGTGTATACTCGGCTCAAACCGCTCGGGCGCACATGATACTCTCTCAGAGCGTCTCAGTGCCTGACTCCTGGACTCTGCTCTCTGCGGAGCAATAGTAGTATCTTGCACTTGAGGAGTAGGTGCAACACTACTGAACTGAGTTGGTTCGGAGGCTACATCCTCAAAACGAACACGTTTGTACTCAACATCTTTGATGGGCTTCTTGTGAATTTTTTATTCATTGAAAATTACATGTGAGCTACGAATGACTTTGTTTGATTCTGGGTGCCAGAGACGATATCCCATCTCTCTGTTTGCACCATAGCCAATAAAGATGCATTTGTGTGATCTGGGATCTAACTTTCGACGAATTTCTTTGGGCACATGTTCATATGCCTCACATCCAAATACACGTAAATGCTCATAGCTTGGCCTTTTGCCATTCCATAATTCCTCTGGAATTTTGAAATTCAAAGGAGAACTAGGTGACCTGTTGATGATGTGCACTGCTGTTAGAACAGCTTCCCCCCAAAACTCTGGAGTAAGCTTCGCCATAGACATCATAGAGACAACTCACTCTTGAATCGTACGATTCATTATTTAGCTATCCCATTTTGTGCAGGTGTGTATGGAGCAGTAAACTGCCGCCGAATGCCTTTTCTAAATCCTTGAACTCTGTGGAGACGTATTCTGCACCATTGTCCGTGCGAAAAGCTTTGAGCTTTGTTCCTGATTGGTTCTCAACCATGGCGAGGAATTTTTGGAATGTCAAGAAGACTTCTTCCTTACGCTTAAGGAGATACACCCACACCTTTCTGGTAGAATCATCTATGAACGTGAGAAAGTAGTTCACCCCCCCTAGAGTTTTATGTGGCATTGGACCACACAAATCACTGTGCACCAAGTCTAGAGGTTCGCCTAGTTTCTTATTCAATGGCAAAGATGTCAATCTAGTCTGTTTTCCATATAGACAATGCTCACACAATGGAAAGTACGTGTAATCTAACACAGGTAAGTAGCCAAAATGCTGAAGTGTTTTCATTCCCTTTTGGCTAATATGCCCTAGCCGGCTATGCCACAACTCATGAGACGGCAGCTCGGCAACATAGATAGAGTGCTCGTTGACACTCAAAACAAACAAAAAGTACAGGGATCCGTTTTTATTACCTTTCATCATGATAAGGTTCTTCTTGCGGATCATCCAAGAACGATTACCAAAAACTGTAGTCTAGCCAAGATCATCCAATTGCCCTATAGAAAGCAAGCTTTTCGTAAGCTTGGGCACATGTCTGACATTCTGCAGCACAAAAGCAGCGCCATTATGCATCTGGAGTTTCACATCACCAATGCCAATAATGTCAAGCTCATAGGAATCACCAAGCTTGACTATTCCATGCATGGAGGCATAAGAGGAAAACCACTCTCTATGCGGTGTGACATGAAAACTTGCACCAGAATCAAGGATCCAATTTTGTGCATAACCCTCATCCTGTGCAACCAAAGCATCTAGAGTGAGATCTGAAGTGAAAATGAGAACATCTAAGGCATCTGTTGTCACCTTGGCATGAATCTCTGTGGGCATAATGAGCATCACTGGACGAGGAGCATCCTTTACTGCAGTGGTGGGTACTTTTGCTTTTGCCAGAATTATCCTTTTGCATGTTTTTCTGATCTCTTAGGAACCTGTGACAATCCTTTTTATAATGACCCTTCTTGTGGCAATAGTAACACTCAACATTTCTGGCATTGCAGTCTCTACTTTGGTTCCTGTGTCTGCTAGGACTACGAGGATTTCGCTCTCTACTTTTGCTTTTGTATTTGTTCCTGTCACGGCCTCTTGCCTTTGTTGAACTGCTAGCCATATATGCATCTCCATGACTAGCATTATCAAGAGATTTACGATGAATCTCTTCAGTGAGCAACGCATCTGTGTGACAGCATTGAACTTTAACTTGCCATTCGGAGCTGAATTGCTAATGGCTGTGCAAAAGATATCCCATGAACTGGGTAGAGAGCATAACAAGAAGATAGACTTGAGTTCATCGTCAAACTCCTTAAAAGCCCTGAGATGTCAGCTGACTAAACAAGAAATTGAACTCATTTAAGTGACCGAAAACTGTGCTACCTTCTTTCATGTTGAGCTTCATAAGCTTTTTCATGAGAAAACTTTGTTGGATGCACTTTTTCTCTCCCATGCTGAACATAAGCTATCCCAAAGTTCCTTGTGAAGGAGTACGAGCGGAAGTGCGATGCGAGATAGAGTGCGAGAAGAAGAGCACAACGATATGGTGAACTCGCTCTACTGTAATGTGTAGAGCATAGTGAGTTCTTATTAGGTTTTTACAAAAGAATATGTGTACATACCTAGTAGCCCGCCCACTTACCTCGGCGACCACATTGGGCTTTATACCCCAACAACCTCCCACTTAAAGTCCAATGTGCTACTTTAAGTGTGAGAGAAGCTACTATACAAGCTAATATACAAGAGATGTAGAGAAGTGATGTACTACCCTACACCTAACTGCTTGCGAAAATGCGCAAAACTCTCTGAGGGAAGTCCTTTTGTAAGTAGATCAGCAAGATTTTCTGTGGTGTGAACTTTGACAAGCTGAAGTTGCTTATCCTCGAGCATTTCCCTGATGAAATGATACTTCACATCCACATGCTTTGTCTTTGAGTGATAAACTGGATTGTGAGCCAATTGTATAGCACTTTGACTATCACAATATAACACAGGCATCTCTTCTTTGATTCCCAAATCTGTTACTAGTCGATTAAGCCAAATTGATTCTTTGCATGCCTTGGATGCTGCAACATATTCAGCCTCTGTAGTAGACTGAGTAACACAATCTTGTAATCTAGAATGCCATGATACTACTCCACCAGCCAATGTAAAGACATACCCTGACGTAGACCTTCGGTTGTCTAAGTCACCTGCATAATCTGAGTCTGTAAAACCCTTTACACTTAGCTCCTGACTCCCATAGCATATACGCATACTCTTTGTAGCTTTCAGGTATCTCAATATTCCTTTCACTGCCTCCCAATGTTTCTTGGCTGGGTTTGACATGTATCGACTTACTACTCCCACTGCATATGCAATGTCTGGGCGAGTAGCAATCATTGCATACATCAAACTACCCACTGCAGACGCATATGGAATCTTATCCATTTCAGCCTGTTCTTCCTCAGACACAGGACAATCTTGTTTGCTAATTTTCACATATGGTGGCAATGGAACACTCAGTGCCTTTCCCTTCTCCATATTGAAACGTTGCAAAACCTTGTCAATATACTCTGTTTGAGATAACCAAATCAACTTCTTTGATCTGTCTCTCTCAATGCGCATACCAAGTATATGACTTGCCTCACCCATGTCTTTCATGTCAAACGATTTTGCCATCTTTGACTTCAAAGCTGAAATTTCTTCCAAGTGCTTGCCAGCAATCAGCATGTCATCCACATACAAAATAAGGATCAGCCAACTACCATCCTTAGCCTTCTTTGTATATAGACAGTGATCGAACTCACTATGTTTGTAGCCTTGAGAAAGCATAAACTTGTGGAATTTATGGTACCATGCCCTCGGTGATTGTTTTAAGCCATAAAGACTCTTTAACAACTGGCATACCCAATCTTCCTTGCCTTTCTCAACAAACCCTTCTGGCTGGTGCATGTAAATTTCCACATCTAAATCACCATGCAGGAACGCTGTCTTGACATCCATTTGGTGCAACACCAAATCTAATATGGCAACCAATGCAAGAAAGCATCTCAATGTAGTCATCTTGACTACCGGAGAGAAGACTTCATCAAAGTCAATGCCTTGTTCTTGCTTAAAGCCCTTGGCAACAAGCCTTGCTTTGTACTTTGGCTGACTATCATGAGCGGTGATCTTATACCTGTAAACCCATTTACAAGGTAGAGCCTTTTTGACCTGTGGTAATTTAACTAGCTTCCATGTCTTGTTTTTATGCAGAGCTATCATCTCTGACTGCATGGCCAATTGCCAATTCCCGGAGTGCTTCATTTGCACTGCTTCCTTGTAACATGAAGGCTCATTGCAATCAGTCAACATGACATAGTTCATAGATGGAACAAACCTATCAGGAGGTCGCGTGACACGTCCAGATCTACGCACAATAGGTGGCTCAGGCTCAGCCACAACCTGTGGTTCCACTCTATCCTGTCCTTGCTCCTCTTGAGCCCTGACATTTTGTCTTGCACGTGCAGGTCCATCTTCTTGGAAGACAACTCTTCTAATCTCCTCAAACCTCTCTGGTTTAGAATGATATTTGGATTCATTAAAGTGAACATCATTGTTGCGGACAACCTTTCTGGATTCGGGATCCCAAAGTCTGTACCCCATCTCACCAGAATTACCATAGCCTAGAAAGATGCACTTTCTACTCTTTGGCTCAAGTTTGTTCCTAAATTCCTTTGGAATGTGAGTATATACCTCACAGCCAAAGACTCTGAGATGCTTGTATGAGGGCATTTTGCCTGACCATACCATCTCTTGCACTAAATCCTTCTGCAAAACCTTGCTAGGAGATCTATTTACAAGATGAATAGCTGTTGATACAGCTTCAGCCCAAAACCCATTTGGCAGCTGTGCATTGGACAACATACTTCTGACCTTCTCTTGTATGGTCCTATTCATCCTCTCAGCAACACCATTTTGAGGAGGATTGTAAGGAGCAGTAAGTTCACGTTTTATACCTTTTGACTCACAAAAGTTCTGAAAGGCCTTTGAAAAATACTCTCCACCATTGTCAGTGTGTAAGCATTTAAGCTTCTTTCCACTCTGATTCTCCACATGTGTCACAAACGTTTTGAAAACACTAAACGCTTCATCCTTGTGCTTGAGAAAGTAAACCCATACTTTCCTCGAGTAATCATCTATAAATGTCATAAAGTAAGAAGCTCCCCCTAGAGATAGGTTAGGCATAGGTCCACACACATCACTATGAACAAGTGCCAACTGTGTATCTCTTCTACTGCTTCTATGCTTATGTGGCTGCTGTGTTTGCTTACCATACAGACAATGTTCACAGAATTCAAAATCATTAAATGAAAAGCCAGGCAAATAACCAGAACGAGACAAGATTTCCATTCCCTTCTTGGACATATGTCCTAACCGGCTATGCCACAAAGAAACGTTCGGCTGCTCGGTTACATTGATTACATTTTTAGAGACATTTGATACATAAATCATGTAAAGTCCTCCAGACTTTACTCCATGTGCTACTGTCATAGAACCCTTGGATATCTTCCACATGTTTTGTCCAAAAGTGGTGACGTAGCCAGCATCATCAAGTAAACCTGTGTTGATCAAGCTCTTTGTAATTGCGGGAACATGTCTCACATTCTTCAGCGTGAAAGAAGAGCCATTCTAAAACTTCAATTGAACATCTCCAACACCTAAGATCTCACATGTCTGCCCATTGCCTAGCCGAACATGATCTTTAGTGGTCACATAAGAGGTAAACCACTCCTTGTTTGGAGACACATGAAGTGATGCCCCTGAGTCTATAATCCAGTCACTCAGTGCATTTCCATCAGATGCTGTAAGAAGAGCTGAGTCCATTGTATTCTTCAAGAAGTAGATGTCTCCTGACACTAGACTGTCATCCTCTCCAATAGTGTTTGTCACATTTATTTCTTGAATCTTCACTGAGGACTTGTTCTTCTCACCATGGTCTTCAGCTTTCTCTTTGCCTTTTTCTGCTTTCCATTCTCTGCAGTCTCTTTTCATGTGACCCTTCTTGCCACAATGGTAGCATTCTATGTCACTCTTGCCTTTAGCACTGCGGGACTTGCTACGAGACTGATTCCTCTTTCCACCTTTGTACTTTTCTTTGGTCCTTCCCCTGACAACTAAGGCTGTTCCTTTGCCTTTGTCCATTGTCTTTCTATTGGTTTCTTCAGTAAGCAGACTTCCTTCTACACCTGCTATGTTCAAACCATCCGGAGGTGCAGAATTACTCAAAGCTGTGCGAAAAGTGTCCCAACTTTCCGGCAATGTGATCAACACGAACATAGCTCTAACAGGTTCATCAAACTTGACACCTTGAGCTGACAACTGACAACTCACTCAGCTTTAACCATGCTAGATAAGCCGACATCTCGTCTGCTACATTGAAGTAAATGCTTTCTGCCAAAGTCAGCATAATGGTAGAAAGTGCCAATTCATCCATTTCGCTCCATTCATCTTTGTCCATATCTTCTGGTTTTATCCCCTTGAGCTTTATAGGTTTTATCTGCTTCTTTTGTACCAACACGTGCCAAATCTGCTTCTTCCACAATGGGAATTGGCTCCATCCAGCTTCTTGATATTGTAAAGAGCAGTGTCCTGTGATCCAGCCATAGCTACGCTTCACAGTGGTTTACTTTCCTCGGAAAAATTCGGCAGAGTTTCCCCTGTAAACTGACCTCTGAACCAATATCAACCTGTCAAATGAACCAAGAAAGCTTCAGATTCTGCAGAAATTTTGGCAGAGTCTCCTTTGTAAAATGGCTCTGGTGTACTAAAAACAGACCAAAAAATAGCTCAAAAAACACTGTCTCTCTGACACTGTAAGCTGCGGGTAAACCTGTCCTGCACCTGTACTGTCTCTCATTGTCCTGTCATTGTCCTGTAAGCATAGACTGTGACAATGCCTCAACGGCAGTAAAGAAAAGATGCAATCCCAACTGTCTAACTCACAGTCAATACATCCTAGCTACCTATCTAAGGGTGCTCGAGGGATCGCTCCAAGACCTGTATCACCGAAAGGATCTCAACATTCGAGAATCCCCCAGCTCAATAAAACCTCACTCGACCCTGAACAAAGGCTGCAGTAAATCTGACAGTACATAGACTTCCCACAAAGTCATACATCCACAAATTTCCCACTATATGATGTAACCGCTGCGGCAGTTGTTTGCTGCGTGACTCACAACCAGCAAACCCTCAACAAACATACATCATCTTTGACAATACATCCCATGTGGAAGTACCTGCAATGTTAGGATGAAATCTGGAATATCAAGCAGCAAACACAAGCTACCTGATGAATTAGTGGATGTCGCCTACAGTCTGTGTGTAGATGCGCCCGTGTCGTATGTGACACGCCTCCAAGAACTGTGAGCCGTCCTTCGATGTGTAGACAGCCACAAATCAACACTCTGGGAGTGTCGATATCCTCAGCACCTGCAGTCGTAGGCCGAAAACCCCAAATTTGTAGAGTCGGATCTACACCCGCCGAGACCACGTATTCGAAAATGGCCTGCGCAGACCTTTGTCGAAGCCGAACGGTGGCCGAGATGACCTCAAAATGAAATTCTAAGAACACCAAGCCCTAAAGGCTCACCCACAGGATTTGAGGCCGTGTCTTTGCCTGTCGAATTTCACTCCAATCTGAGCTGGTGACTCTAGCCTCCTGCAGTGCTGCCCTAAGCCTCGATCTGAGCTCTGATACCAGTTGAAGGAGTACGAGCGGAAGTGCGACTCGAGAGAGAGTGCGAGAAGAAGAGCACAACGATATGGTGAACTCGCTCTACTGTAATGTGTAGAGCATAGTGATTTCTTATTAGGTTTTTACAAAAGAATATGTGTACATACCTGGCAGCCCGCCCACTTACCTAGGCGACCACATTGGGCTTTATACCCCAACACCTTGGTTGTTTTCTTCCCTATGATAGTGAAGAAGACTGACTCGGCTAGATGTAGACATATTGTAGCCATGGCTTTTGCATCAAAAAGTTCCCATTGAGCTTGTGTATAATCATCATCCTCTGCGTGCTCTTTCAACGGTTCTGAGAGGCCTTTGTTTATCAAAACATCTTTCATTCGCTCTTTCCACATGGTGAAGTTGCTGCCATCAAACTTCCGAATGAAATACTCCTCCTTTTCTGAAGAAGATGCCATCGCTGATAAGAGGGTTTGAGAGGTGCCAAACTATGGTGAGAAGCTGTAGAAATTTGGGCAGAGTAACCTTTGTATCAGGAGTAAAATCTCAACCGAAATAGACTCAAAAGTGCCAACAATGAAAGTCACGACTCGCGGGAAGGAACTCCGGCAGTGTCTCCTTTGTATGAGGAGTCAAAACTCAACTCAAAATGCATATAAATGTGCCAGCTGTACTAGCTGAGCATCTGCTACACAAAACGACTGCTATGTGAGTGCCAACTCGGCATCAAAAGCATAAATAACTGTCCAGATACATATCCTATGGCGAGGGTACCGTAAAGGGGAACTCCAGCTACCTGTATCACCGAAGGTGTCTCAACATTCGAGCACACCTCAGCTCAAAGAAAAACTCACGCTATCGACTCTCCAATGGCCAATGCAGACACAAATGGACTAGCCACAGTCTTAGAAAGGGCTCTTCCGGTCCGAGTCTCAGAAACGGCCGGGAAAAACTGCCAAAATAGCCAAAAATGGCTCCACACATAGTATAGTGGGCAGTGTCCGCAACTCAACATACATGAGTAAAACCGCACTCAAACAGGCGCCAAGAACTTCTGCATGCAGTGAAAGTGATCCCTGCGGGGATATCTGCTCTCAAAAGAGCTCAATAGCACGAAGTGTGCTCACAACAAAATGCATCTGTCAACGCATGTGTGCCGTCGAAATGACTGCCAAATTTCCTGTGAAAACGTTGTTTCTAGTAACTTGGAGAAGCTGTGAGTGAATGGGCTGAAAAAACCCCCTGTAACCTGTAACCTGCGTGTCGGTGTCGTATGTGTCGATTTCTGCCGCCAGGTAGAAATATGCTAGCCGAATAGCCGCCAAAGGTGTCGTACAGGGCGATCAGTGCGCTCGGTGCCGATGTCGGGTGTCACTCCTCTATGATAGAGGTACCTCACCCGCGCATGTCGCAAGCACGGTCGTCGATCGCGGGAACGCGCTCGTGTGGGCAAGCCCCCAGTGTCTGGGTCCGATGTTGGAGATCCGCCGCAATGAGGAGTGTCAAGCCCGTGCGCATGAGCGGTGTCGATGTCGATGTCGCCTTCCACCGCCGGGCGGAAGTGGCTAGCGGAGCAGCTATAAAACGCCAATGCTCGAAGCCGATATCGAGCGGTCAATGCCGAGTCGGATCGATATCGATCGTAGATCTCGCTCGATCTGTTAAGATTGCTCTCAACTTTTCAGACTCGGTTGCTTGTGCTCGCTCGCAAGCACGGTGTCAAGCTCTCTCTCTCTCTCTCTCTCTCTCTCTCTCTCTCTCTCTCTCTCTCTCTCTCTCTCTCTCTCTCTCTCTCTCTCTCTTTCTCTTTCTCGCTCGCTCACTCTCTATCTCACAAGATTTTCGCGCAATGAGAGAATGTGTGTCTATCTCTCTATCTCCATGCTCGGGGAGTCGGGGTTTGAGGGTCGAGGGTCTTTGGCAAGAACAGACCAGGCTTGCACACAATCAAAATTGTGTAGTCACTTGAATAAAAAATTTTGATTTACTATCGAAAAATTGAAAGTTGTAGTTCTGACGAGAGGGGAGCGGTGTGTTGTCGGCTTCTTCCCATGGGTATGCCTTGTAATTTCCAATCACTGCAACCTGTTGCTCGCCCTTCTGCAATTGAGTGTGTGTGTGTGTGTGTGTGTGTGTGTGTGTGTGTGTGTGTGTGTGTGTGTGTGTGTGTGTGTGTGAGCAACACCACCACAAGGCCTTCTGCATCGCGCTCTTTCTCCCAGTCTAAGTGTTTCCGCGGCCCGAATTCCTGCTCATGCTCATGCTCAAGTTGATTGTTGTAGCGCTGGTCTCCCTCTCTCTCGCTTCCCTTCCTTGCCAAGTTCGACTCCCTTTACCATTTGCTGCTTTCAACACACTCCCAAGCACCCAATGTCTGCACATGCTATCGGTTTTGTATTGACCAGCGCTGCTTAATTGCAACTGCTTGCTTTGTTACAGGCTTTCAACTTTGAGAGCACTACCTTGCTTTGCTTAATTTCAAGCTGCTCAAAGCTCCTTCTGCTCGATAATTTTGAAATTTGCAAGTAAAATTTCCCTACTACAGTGAGTGCCGATTTCCTGCTATCCTGTTTCAACTTGCTTGATTCAGCATAGCTCTCAAGCCTTGCTCCCAAGCTTTGCTCAATTGCTTTGATTAGTACTGCTTGAATTCAGATCCTAAAGCTTGCTCTCGACTTGGTTTTGGTTCTTCCTCAATGCTCTGAAGCTTGCTTAACTTAATGCTGCCCAGTTCTTTTCTTAGCTCCTTGCAAGCATCAAAATCCAAGCCAAGCCCCCAATTTCAGATTTGTTGCACACGAGGGACGTATCCAGGGATGCCGACGAGATCCTGAGCTCTTATACAAATTGTTGTGTGCGTGTAGTGCGTGTACGGAGTGTGTGCAAGAGAGGGGGAAGAAGAAAATGGGGAAGGGGATGATACACAGACAGCCTGTGTTGGGTTAGTGGAGAAGAAAGAGAAGAGTCAACTCTGTCTCTTTTTCTCCCTATATTGATTAGGTGAAATCAAGTGTACAAGGGTGGTTTCCCACAGCCACTTGGCCTACACCCCAACAGGCAAGAGGGCAGCCCTGTCTGACCGAACGTGTGAGCATGAAACGATCACCTCTACCTCCTGCTAAAAGCACCTGACTGTGTGCCCGTCTGTACAAAGCTGACACCCCTCTGATCCAAGCATCTGAGAAGCCCATCCTATGTAGAGTGCCCTCCAAAACATCCGAGTCAACTCTATCGTAGGCCTTCTCAAAATCGAGAAGAAAAATCACCAAATCCTCACCTGGGAACTGCGCGAGGGCAGAAGCCTCCCAAAAAGTAAAGATGTTGTCAAGGATACTACGCTTCTTGACAAAACCTATTTGCGTCCCATGTATAAGGCTCTCGAAGTGGCTAGATCCTCAAACTCAGAGCCTTGGCAATAATTTTGTAGGCTGAGTTGAGGATGGTGATGGGGCGCCACTATTAAATCTCATCCAAGGAGCCACCCTCCTTGGGAATGAGATAAATCAGTCCATCACTCATGCTGTCAGGCATCTCACCTATGTGCAAAATGTATTGAAAAGCACTACAAAGATCTGAGCCAAGAAGTCCTAGTACTCCAAGAAAAAGCTCGGGGTCAAGCCATCCTGACCTGGACAGCCACCACAAGGGAGTGCACTAAGAGTCGTGTGCAGCTCCTCTAGCTAAAGAGGCAGCTCAAGCCTCTGACGCATCTCCTCATTCACAAGACAAGGCATCTATGCCCACACCTACTCTCTACATGCATCCTAACACTCTGACTGGGGCTCTGTAGATAATCACGATAAAAGTCAGTAGCAACTATACACATGTCCTCTAGCTTTGAAGCAACTGACCCATTGGGCCTCCTCAACTGACTGACCTTGGCATGCATATGCCGAGGTCCCACTGCCTCAAAGAAAGCTCCTATCACTCTGTCACCCACCTGGGTCCACAAAGATGCTTGACGATGGAAAGCAAACTGTGTGCTCTTTGCCGCACTGTCGAAGCAAGGGACTTGCCAATACACCGTGTGCGAGCCACAAACGGCTCCAAGCACACAACAAGCCTAAACTAGCAAGCTCAAGAGAACAAAGGGTGTGTCACTCACCGCTCTACGCTCGCCTTCGTGGTGGATTCCTCGCCGCGATGAAGAAGAAGCTGCAGTCGTGCCGTGCTCAACCGCTTCGCCACCGTCGTGCCTTCGTAATGCTCGATCGCGCACACACTCTCCCTCTCTCTCTCTCTCTCTCTCTCACACACACACACACACACACACACACACACACAAGGAGGTGAAGAAGAAGAAGATGGAGATGGAGCAAGAGCACTCTTCTATTGCACAAATGAGAGAATGAGTAAAAATTAGGTTTAGTTGGCTTTTATAGGAGCTCACCCCATTCACACTTGGGCGCCCATGCTTAACCAACTAATCCCTTGAATGTCCAAGTTAAAGTGCGCCTCTCATCGGCGATCACTCTTACCCTTTTCCTATTGGTCCGACAAGCCCGGTACCTGACTCTACCGAATACATAATACACGTCCGTCGTAGGTGATGGGGTGTCCGTGAGCCGTGAGGGTTAACATGCCCCCCTTCCTGATGTAGATTCCGTCCTCGGAAGCTATTGAGTTGAAGCTGGTTCGTCGAGGTGGAAGAGCATTTGAGATGAATGTCCTTAGCCTTCTTCAGTCACTGCAAAATCAAACAACATTGGCACAGTAATTGCATTCTCATAAAAAGCATATGCAGTTTTAGGTAGACAAATTGATTGGTAAAAGAATTTCAAACAATTTGTTAGCAATGAACATTAAATTGCAATGTAATCAAATGCATAAACAGATGTAAAGGTAAAAAATTAAACAAGTCTGGGGTCGCTAATTTGACGGTCGAAAGGCACTAGAGATCGAATATTAATACCATGGGTAAGCTTCTTAATTTTCTGTGGTCAATTAAGTTGTTTAATCGCGAGAGCCAAGTATTCATGTTCGAGGGCTGACTAGAGGCTATACCTAGAAGACTTTGTAGTTAAGCTACCATAAAAGGAATTTCTCATAAAATCATCGCCTGACTGATTACTTTTTCTTTGACTCCCCAAAGTCTTTTCACATTGATTCAATTATGATGTGTGTGCTTATTTTGTATGCCTTGGGTTTTTTGCTTTTCAAGGAAAAGCGCCCACACTGGGAACCTCTAGGGCTCTAGTACCATAGGCGATACATGTGAGTGAAGTACCAAATCAAGCTGAGATTTCTCTTCCAGCTTAAAATTTTACATTGTGGCACTTTGATTTTTTGTTTGTTCATTTTCAGCATTTTAATTTTGTAACTTTGGGGGCTCATATAACACTGTTACACTCCCCAGGCTCATCACATTAGTAAACTCCCTTTATAATACTTAAGCTAAAGGTCGATAGGGTTAAGCCCACTAGAAAGTCCTAGTACATTTCATACAATGCTGCCTAAATCGGATTAAGAACCTAAGTAACCATTGCTTATTAGGAAGGCATTCCCCATGGTATCAAGAGAAGATCTCTAACACCTAACTTGGTCAAACTAGCTTAGTCAGACTGCTTGATTTTTACACCTAGACAAGTGATTATGACAAAACATTACATTGAATTAAATGTTTGATACTAAGCAAATGAGCTGAATATTATGCTACCAATCACAATCAAAGCAGACAGTCATAGATGCAAAAATATAACGGCAATGCTAATGGACAAGAAACACCTGTTTGTGTTGATGGTCGTGCTTGATTTGAAGGTTCCATGAAGGTCCAAATCCTATCAATAGCAACACGCTCCTGTACACACTAGAAAACAAAAGGACTACCTCCAGGAGGCACATTAGTGGGAAAAGAGATCTTTGCTAATCACTCAACTCTAAAACAGAAACACTCCTATCGTACTAATCTTACCTACCCTCCATCACTCAAGTGATGAGGATCAAAGGTGTTTCATGGCATAGGTTTCTGTTTCACTGTACCAGATGTGACATGTGTAGGTCTGAGTCAATGTTTTGACTTTAATGTGCATACTCGTTTGCTAATTGCTCTTGCTCTTTATTTTTTTGTTTTTTGTGAGTATAAAGCTTTATATGTACATTCCCTAAGATTGGAGATATAGAGGTCAGGGAAAAAGGTTGAGAGGGAAGCAAGTGAATGATGACAGTCAGCAAACACTCCCCCCTTCCTTGGGTAGATCATACCGTTTGAAATGAGCTTGCCACCGTTTGAAACCAATTGTTCCAGTTGGTAATAGGTGAGGATTTTTGCCAGTAGTTTTCTATTACCCTAGGTGCCTCGTCAAGTTGCAAGGGTGGTAAGGTACTCTCCCAGGATCGAACTTGAAGTGGTTCATCAGGTGATTCTTGAACACTGGGAGGTGTGGATTCTTTTGTAGCTTCATGGAGGTCCACTACTATAGATGGAGGCTGTGTAGAAGCTTGTACCTCTATGGATGTATTACATGAGCAGCTAGAATCTTCATGGGACTCCCCCCTTCCTGAGCTAGGTGGAACAAATCGTTCTTTCTTTGGTACCCAAACTAGCTCTAGAACGGGTGTGTAACATTCCATGATTTTTTCCTTTCCGCGATTTTCAATTTGTTTTGGAGCCACAGGATTGGGTTTACATGGGCCAGGTGACAGGTAAGAGTACACTTTACGTTTGGGCACCCAGATTTGATCATTTCCTTCATAGTATCCTTGGGATTCCAATAGTCGTTTAGGAATGCAACGCAACATTTTCTTTCTTTTCTTGGAGCGAGTGGTACGTTTCTTACAAGGCTTCTGTTTTTTAGCACTAGCTATGGTCACTAAAGAAGCTTTAGGGACCCACTTGTATGTTTTCTTCGTTACCTTAGGATGAGTCTTGTCAGAAGCGATATGCATTGCTTGTAGCATATTTAAGGGTATAGGCATTTCATCCCCCTCAGGTGTTACCCAGGTCGTCCCCCTATTTCCCCAAGTGTCTATGGTTGATGCTAGGTGGACCCAATCCACATTGTCTGATTCCGTCATACCCGGTAACACATCCATATAAGGAGAATCTTGGCCAATGTCTCTATCCTTCTTACAAGTGTAACAATATTGTAGTGGGGCCGAGTGAACTGTGGTGTCAGAGCGATGATCAATAATGGTTTTACTCCCTAAGGGGTGTACCTTACCAGTCACCAAATCCACTCTAAGGACAGAGTCTTGGAATTGCAAATAGACATGATTTTTAGACCAATCGTGAACCATTTGTGCTTCCCTCATGAATGGTCGTCCTAAAATCATTTCATATGACATAAGGTGTTTAGAGAAATCCATTACAATGAACGTATGTCGTACCTTGTGTCCTAGAACTTTGATCTTAAGATCCTTGAGCATCCCCATAGGTTTGGCTATGGTACCATTTGCCATCTTTACCACAATGTTAGTAACACTGAGGCGGGGTTTTCCCATGGATTCCCAACAATCTTTTGTAACGATGCTAACTCCCGCACCACCATCAAGAATTCCCTTTATAGTTAATCCCTTGGTAGTGATGGGTAGGGTCGCATTAGACTCGTCGCCTTCAAAATACTGCCCTAATTCGTTAATGGGTACCTCGATCACAGACTCGTGTCCATCTAAGTCAAGTGATTGCACATGATTTTCCTCATCAATCATAATCGAGTCAGGCCTATTTGGTTGTGCAAACTACGGTAATCCCGTTCGTAGCTCTCCGTTAAGGAATGCTCGAAGTGCAAGGAATAACTCAGGATCTCCATACAGCTTTGCTATGATCGTGGTTCGGACCTCAGAAGACATGAAGTCCACTAGTTTGGCAACATTCATTGGCGTTTTGCAGGGTGTAGGTCCTTGACTAGGAACTGGTGAGGATGGAATCTCATATTCCTCAATGGGATCAGGTATTCCTTCGTTAAACATCCTTTCCAACAAGAAGGGTGTATGCTCAGTTTCTGATGTCCCGTCCTCACTCCCTTCTTGGATGATACTAGATATGGCTAACGGTCTATGGTTCATGTGGGGTGGATGAACTTGCGTGGGAAACACTGTGTCATGAATTTTGACCTGCATGGGTTCTGGTTCTAGTTTCCTTTGAGTCTCCTCCACTAAACCTCTTAGATGTTTCACCTGCTCAATCTCGTCTATTGGGTTTGGGTACGTCCCAATCTTCTTTTTACGATTCTTCCCTTTTTGCCCCTGCGGTTTATCTTGGGGGTCTTGGATTGGATTTGGAAACACTTGTGGTGTTTTCAGAGGCTCTTTATGATTTTCTCTTATTCGGTTTTCATTTGGTTCCATGTTACGGTTTTCTTTGTCGGTCTTTCCCTTTGTGGCATTGGTTCTAGTCTCCATTGTCTCGACTGAATCTGAATCATCCTCGAGGTCATTCATATACACGGGGTCATCTCCTGTTCCTATGTTTGTTTTGGAACTTGGCTTTGAATTTTCCGTATTCTGCGACTTCTTCCTTTGTGTCTTCTTTTTCTTTGCTTGGATAACTGACGCGGTATCTCTCTCTTCGAGGATATGGCCTGGCCCTTGAAGCATGGACCGTGTAATCGCATAAGCGGGTGCGACGGGTGGTATTGGCGATGTCACACTAGCAATTTCGACCAAATTTAGGGGTGTGATTTTAGGCGCATTTGGATTATAGGGGCATTGGGCAATCAAGTGATCTATGCCACAACGATTACATGTGAGTATTGGCATTGCAGACGTGCTCCCTTGATTCATTTGCATCTGTGCAGCATTCTTTTGCAGCCTAATAGGGCACTCCGCTGCTCGATGTGGTCCACCACACTCGTAGCATTGAAGAGGTGGCCTCCTAGCCTGGGTGTTGATATTTTGACCTCTGGATGCGACAGCAACAGCTTGATAAACCGGCTTGACTTGTCCCCAACAATCTTCCATGTAGTATATAGGACATTCTTCCAATGTATCAAGTCCATAGGCAATACTAGTGTCTATTTCCTCCTCACAGCCATCTGCATAAGCATTTGATGGCTCGCAACCCACTTGGTTCATAGGGGCGACTCTTGGATGCGGGGGCTGCGGTCCTAGCACAGGAGGTGGTAACGGTGTAGCTTGTACAACATTTTGAGATCTAGGGACCATGTGTTGCGGTAGTTGCTCAACAGGTGGAGTAGGCATCAATACAGGAGCTCGAGGCGCATCCGTCCAGGCTACAGGTGGTCTATTTGCCATCATACGTTTGATCATTAAACAATCCTTAGCTTGGTGACCATACCTACCACATGCGTTGCAAGTTCCATTAAATTTTACTCTAAACGTAGGGCACTCACTAGTGCTATGTGGACCTAAGCAAATGGAGCACCATTGTTGCTCCCTTCTTGGATACATGTGACTATTTTGAGGGGGTCGATTATCCTTAAGAGACTCTTGGATTGCCTTGGTGAGGTCTGTCAAGAATGTCTCAAATACCTTTGGCTCATTGGCAATGGGCTTTGCAGTCATGGGTTCATACTCAATGGCTTGTGAGCTAGTGGATCTCGTGTCAGTAGACACCGTCATGCCTGCTATCATCAAGTTGTCCTCTAATTGGATTGCATTGGCAGTGACATCTTTCCAGGTTGTGATACCTCTAATCACTAGTCCATTATAGATTCCTTCATTCCTCAACCCTCGAATGAATCGATCAAGCAGTTGGTTATTGTTGAAGCGCTCATTTACAGGGCAGCGAGAGTTTAAGTGCTTTAGACGACTAATGAAGTCCCTTACTGACTCTCCTTCCTTACGTTCGGCCTTCTGTAGCTGAGATGCTACACCCCAAAGCACACCTTCTCGTATGTACTCCTTTAGAAACAACCTTCGAAGGGTAGGGTAGATTGTTTTCTCGTCCACCCTTAGGGTCCTATACCAATCTCCAGCCTTCCCACTTAATGTCAAGCTTAAGGCATTTCACTTATGTAGTTCGTTGCGTTCCCCTAAGGAATCACATACTTGTTCAAACACTTCAATGTGTTTCCTATCATCTTCGTCCCCATTGAATTTTTGCATGAGTTTGGCAATTTGTACTGCCTTACTTCTAGGCTCTCTATCAGATGCATGACGCATATTTTCCGCGATAGATCGACCTATGGTTTGAGCAAACGCTGCCAAGTCACCTATGTGAGGAGGCAGGGCCGGTGGAGGTACTCTTGGAATCATATGTGGGAGAGGGACGGGTACCGGTCTTGGCATATGTGTGGATGATGCAGGATATGGAACATAACCGGGCATAGGTCCACTCGGATAAGAGCTAGGGAGCGGCACTCGAGGAGCATAAGCAAGTGGTACAATTGGAGGTGTGGGGGCCATGTGTGCATAAGGGGCTAGAGGCACATATGGTCGAGGCCCCATATTAGGTACTACGACACTAGGTAGTGGCACTGCGCTAACCGTAGATGTCATCGGTACATTCTCTGTCAGGCTTATCCCTGGAGTGAGCACTGGGTTTTCCTTAATAGAGGGTTGAGCCAAGTTAGGGAAGCTAAAGTTTTCGCTCGGAGGCTCAGATTGCATAGAGACCCCAAGTGAAATGACGTAAGATGGGTCCATGGGGCTCATTAGAGGAGTCTCCATTTGTGATAGAGTAGGCTGTTGAGCCTTGCTTGTATCCAGAAATCTCATGGGGCCACTTGAGAGTATATTTACCCCTCGGTTTTGCCTTTCTGATTGAATAATGCCATGGATAACATTACAGATCATTTTCTGTTGATCTTCGATGCTCGTGGCACTAGAGGTGGATTGTACAATCTCTATCCATCCTACATGGTAGGCGTGGCCAGAGTGTAGATCCGTCAACACCTCAGTGTGGAGGTCGTATGTCCAATGATCATTAATGAACAATCCTTCTAGAGTCGACGTGTTAACGGTTTCTTGTGAGGTAGAAGCAATGTTGCTCCCCGTGGTTTTACTTGTCACCAACGGTACTCTAGAGGGAACTTCTGAAGGAGGCAGCTCAACAGGGCCTTCTTGGTAAGAAGTTGGTAGGATATCCACATGGACACTCTTTGGGGGTGTGGGGTCCACGTGCGATGTGAAAGGAGATTCCACTTCCCCACCCCCTTCGTGTGCTTCATTTGCATCAGGTTCCGAGCGAGTAGCTCTACCTAATGTTTCCATGAAACGGCTAAACATACTAGTACTAGGCTGTGGAGCTTCGGGAGGTGCATGGCCTTCTCTCTCAGTGTTTTGGGTAGAGTATGCTTCCATGATTTCTGAGTCGGAGGAGGAATCACTAGCGGCTATTTTAGGGTCTTGGGTGGTGCTACCTTGTGTCTCCGCTGAGGGTCTAGAGCTTATCGTGGATGGGTAATGGGTGTCCGTATAAACAGAGGCACCCTAAATATGCTCGTGTTCTAGCACCCGCCCAGAGCGTAAGTGCATGTGCTTTTGATACCCTAAGGTGTCGAAAAGCTGCTCTAGGAGGCCTTGTGACTAGTTTTTAGCGTGTTTTTTGTTTGTTTTTTTGCTAGATTTTTTAGAGCGTGTCGTGGAATGGGCCGTGTGATAGCTCGAAACGAGCGTATCGGTCAGAGGGTCGTGCCGTGCTTTACAGCCCTCCGTTTGGTCACTCTATGCCCTCGGAATCCCTAAAACTGTCAATTTCCAGTAGGGAACTAGGCCCAAACTAGAAAGTCTAAGGGTGCAAGTGGGAAGAGAAAGGAGGAGAGTGGAGGACTTGTCCCACATGCTCTCATTCTCTCTTGAGGGAGTAGGGTATATATATAAGAGTGAGTTTAGTATATATCATAAGTCTGAGGATTGAGGCTTGGGCCTGGGCTTGGGCTTGGGCTTGGGAAAATGATCCCGATCTACCTTTTATACAAACCAACCCGTCCGTTTTAAGACTCACGTTTTTTATTTTCGAAAAATTTAGCCGCCGCTCGCTCGCGTTTTTATTTTTCGATTTTTTTATTTATTTTTTATTTTTTTATTTTTTTTTTCAAAAAAAACTTTTTTTTTTTAATGCAGAAAATACAGAAATTGAAAACGCGGAAATTGAAAATGCAGAAATGCAGAAAATTGAAAAAATACAGAATTGCAGAAAATTGCAGAAATGCAGAAAATTGAAAAACGCAGAAATGCAGAAAATTGCAGAAATTGAAAACGCCGAAATGCAGAATTTGCGAAAATTGCAGAAATTGGAAAAACGCGGAAATGCGGAAATTGCAGAAATTGAAAATACAGAATTGAAATTGCAGAAATTGAAAACGCCGAACTTGAAAATGCAGAAATTGCAGAAATTGAAAAAACGCAGACAATAACAGAAATTGAAACTTGACAGAAAATGCAGAAAACGCAAAAAACAAAAATCTCCACACACTCCTTCCCTGCCTTTCTTATGATAGAAATTGCACCACAAGGAAGCGTAAAGTGCTAACCGAGCTTAGTGTAGGGCATATCCCCGACAGCGACGCCAAAAATGTGCGCTCCTTGCCGCACTGTCGAAGCAAGGGACTTGCCAATACACCGTGTGCGAGCCACAAACGGCTCCAAGCACACAACAAGCCTAAACTAGCAAGCTCAAGAGAACAAAGGGTGTGTCACTCACCGCTCTACGCTCGCCTTCGTGGTGGATTCCTCGCCGCGATGAAGAAGAAGCTGCAGTCGTGCCGCGCTCAATCGCTTCGCCGCCGTCGTGCCTTCGTAATGCTCGATCGCACACACACTCTCCCTCCCTCTCTCTCTCTCTCTCTCACACACACACACAAGGAGGTGAAGAAGAAGAAGATGGAGATGGAGCAAGAGCACTCTTCTATTGCACAAATGAGAGAATGAGTAAAAATTAGGTTTAGTTGGCTTTTATAGGAGCTCACCCCATTCACACTTGGGCACCCATGCTTAACCAACTAATCCCTTGAATGTCCAAGTTAAAGTGCGCCTCTCATCGGCGATCACTCTTACCCTTTTCCTATTGGTCCGACAAGCCCGGTACCTGACTCTACCGAATACATAATACACGTCCGTCGTAGGTGATGGGGTGTCCGTGAGCCGTGAGGGTTAACACAAACTCATGGCACCTCTCCGGTGTGCTGACGAGCTCCTAGCAAGCCTGCTGTAACTGCTTCTCCAACCAAGGACTATTTGGATGCTGCTCTTGCATCCTCTGCAAGGAAGCAACACCGCATCAGAGGCGCTACTCCTCCTCTCTTACTGCAGCCAGGAAAGCCGAAGACTCCTGGAGAAAGATCCAACTAAGATGAGAAAGTCCTGAGGACACCATGTCAGTAGGAGATTCCTATACGTCTAAGCTCTTTGTCCAAAGAGCCTCCACTTGCTCTCTGAGCGCAGAGTCCAGCAAGACCCTCTTTGGGATGCATAGCATCGTGATCCCCCTCCTCTGCCTATCAGTCCACTGTGAGGATCATTGGTGCATGGTCCGAAAAGGAAGTCCCAACCAAAATGCCAATAATCCCTCCCAAGTCACAGAAGTGATCACTAGTGTAGAAGCGATCTATCCGAGATAAATTCACTCCTCCCACTCGACGGTCCGAACGAGAGAAGGCCCCAAGCTGTTAGGTGGCCTCACAAAGCTAGAATGCTGCCACACATCTGAAACCCATAGAGTCATACATAACCTCTCCCAAGCTGCCAACTCATCACCATGCACAGTAGTATGGCTACCTCTAACCCTATCAATTGGGTCCTCCAACATGTTGAAGTCTCTCCCAATGCACCATTGCTCTGCCTGCGGTAGAGACTCTACAATGTGAGCCCAAAACTCTGCACGTGCGCTCGCCACATTGGGTGCGTAAATGTTCACGAAACCCATCAGGTAACCCTAAACTTGCATAGTAATCCACTGAGCCCTATCTGGCACAATAATCCCCCTGCCCAATGGCTTGCTGCAAAGAGTCCACAATGGTCATACATACCCCACCCTGGATGCCTCCAGGTCCAAAAGCAGCTGACCAAAAAGTATCATAGCAACCACGCAAAATCTGACTACAACATCGAATGTGGCTCTCACAAAGATGATGCTCCTGCAGCATAAGAACATCAATCTCACCACCCACAAGGCATCTCTGCAGCTTGTGACACAGCCGACCCCTCTGACACTGAAACTGGGGCCCTCCTAATTTCTGCACATTCCATGAGATGATCCTCATGGAGTCAGTGAGAGAAAAGAGATGCTACAACAACATCCAACCTCGCTATCTTTGAGGCCGGTTTGTATGGGGAGTAATCCGCATCCAAACGACCTCTAGACAAGCGCGCAAGAAGTGACTGTCTTGCCCAGGCCCAAGCCGAGCGTGTAGCCCAAAGGGATACATCCTCCGTTCAAGAATCCTCATGCACAAAAACATGACACAGAGGGCACTGAGTCTCAGCAAACAAATGCACCACAATGCGCCTACAACCCGCTGCATCTGGAAATGTCACGATGAACTTGGCAGAGGCCAAAGTGTCTGCACTAGGTCTGTCACTGCTAAGTCCCTTGTGTGGTGTGATAACTCAGTAGCCTGGTTCTGGAGCCAGTCCATGACTGTGTGCTGGGTCCACAGTGACATCCCTACCACACAACGAAAAGGAGAAACCCACCACTGTGTCCAGGGCCTCACTGCCTCTAGCTGCAAGAAACAGGACATGGACTCGAAAGCTATCCTCCTCCAAGTCAGGAGAGGAATCACCCAGAAACCGAGTGAAGCCTCCTCCTCCCTCAGCCGCTGTCGCCCTCCCTCCCCCGCCTCCTCCCCCTCCTCCACCTCCACCTTCCCCCCCCACCCCTCCTCTCTCCCCGATGGGGCCCACAGCCTTGTCTCCCAACCCTTCTGCCACTCCTCCTCAGACACACGGTACTGGCCACGCTTTTGCCGCGAGACATTCTCGTGGTAGTGCTTTCGCTATGAGCCATGTGGCTCGTGAGGGACAGCCCCATCTGAGGCCGCCTTTTTTGGTGCTCACTTCTCCCTTTCCAGCGGTCCCCAGAGGTCTGACCAGCTTCCACATTCGCAGACGTTGGGATTTCTTTGACTATAGCAGTGGTGGAGAAACAAAAATGAACGGGGCCTTCTCAAGCAGGCCGTGCCGAAGGGGTCAAAATGGTTCCCAATCGGAACCCAGTGCTGCTGAGCTGCAACAGGTCGGCCACCAGGAAGTACGGTGGGGTAAGCTCTCCCCTGACGGTGGCGGCCAGGCACCTGCTGCCAACCATCAGCTGGCTGGTCACTGGTCTCTGTTGAAGAACCAGCCTGTGCATCCTATGTACCTGGCTGCTTGGCATGCTCAACCTTGGGAGGCTGCGCATGCACTGTGGGTGGAGGTCTCCTGCAAGGACATGCCATTGCCATATGGCCCATCTTCCTGCATATGAAACACTGGTTCGGGAGACCCAAGTACTCCACACTCTATCTGATCCATCCCCCGCTTACCCTAGGCAACAGTACCACCTTGGGGAGGCAGTGAGTGTCACGAACGAGAACCCGCACATTAGGTAACCCTGCGGCCTTGGCCACAACTGAAGCTGTCCCGAACATGAAACCAATCCTGGGTAGGAGGAGATGGTACTCTCGCCTAAGGCCTGGGAAACAGACTGAAATCGGTAAGTCTGCCCTCCTCGAGCACGTTTGTAGTAGGGTCAAAGCCGTGATGCCAGCATCGAAAGTAAGATTGAGCTGCTCTGATGCCGAGTGGACTCATCGAAATCACCTTGGTCGTCATATTTGAAGATTCAAACTTGACCTGGTAGTACCCTCTCCTGAGGATCTGGACATCGGTGATCTTGCCCACATTGGAGAGAAGACGGGCTTGTAGTAAGTCTCGAACCTCGCCCCAATTGGGCCGAGTGCCAATGATCTTACAGATAACCGAAGTGGCTTGCAAGCGCTCCATTTCGACCATCAAGTTCGCTTGCTCTTCTGGCACAAGAGCAAGTCAAAGGGTCGGCTCCGCGGTGTTGGGCGAGGGGGCTTCAGTGGAGTCCATCCGTGGTGGAGCAGAAGCGGCCATTCTAGTTGAAGAGGGGCAGGCGGGTACGCTGAGGATTGAGGCAAAATGAATGTAGGCTAGGGTTAGGCGGGAGGCTGAACGCGGAGGCTACAAGCTGAGGTGGTTGCTCGCTAGCTGGCTGCTGCGCAAAGTACAGGCAGAGAAGTGCACGAGCAGTGAGCAGAGTGCGGGCAGGGCGGCAGTGAGGAGAGTGCGGGTAGCGTTGTGCAAAGCAATTGTAAACTTGGAATAACCATTTGAAAAGTTCACTTACAAGTAGATTCTTGCCACAGTGTCATAACGGCGATGATGATTGAAGAATAAATCTTTTTAAGTTGCATTTAATGAACATCCTAGAATTGGAGGGAGTTTCCTGTACATGGAATGTATGACTAAAGGAAATAGGACGTATCCTTCCAAACCTGCTCTCTCCTTACTCTCTCACTGTTTGTGCACTGACCTTAAAGAAATCCTCCCTTTCTTGCACTGTTGCATACATGGCTTCTTCTTCCACCCCTACAAGTGTCCTCCTTAAAAGACCCTTCTATCATCTACACATTGACCTGGATCCCCAATATACGCCACTGTGTAAGCGAGTCAAAATTAATATCAAAGTGACACCGATCATGACAGAAAGACTCAGAGCAAAGGGAGCAAAACACTTAGATATTTGGACAAAAGGCTCACTCTATCCATTGAATCCCATGACCAATGCTTTCCCTGCATTTTCAAATCCCACTAACTTATTGACCTTTGGAGGTAATGGAGAGAATGGATTGCTTGGCTACTGTAAAGTTCTAAATAACAAATCAGAAACTTATAAAGACATGGTGAAGCACCAAGCAAATGAGATTTAAAGACTTTTAAACTTGCATTATGAGGAACAAAAGACTGTAATGCAGCACACACAAGAATCATAGGTCTTGCGAACAAAGGTACGGTCCTTACAAAACAAAGAGACAATGTTAGGCACTCGTGTGCGAAAGAAGAAACTACAAAATCTTGAAACGTTGAAGATAGCACTACAACACTCTACGCGCTTTTTGACGCGTAGTATTTCGATGCGGCATACCTTTTGACGCGCATAGCGGGCGTCGATATACGCATCGATATGTACGTGACAACACACGTGCCAATGTCCGTCAAAATTGCATAGCGGCCACGCATATTTCCACGTGCATATCGATGCATATATCAATACATATATCGACGCTTTAAAAATTGGGGAAAAAAACCCCACCCATGTGCAGGCGGTAAGTTTTGCCTGCGTGCATAGATCTAGCCCTTGCTTCTTGGAAACCTGCATTGCAGGTATTGTTCCCCCTCCCCTGCCCCCATCTCTCTCTCTATCTCTCTCTCCCTCAATCTACATTGTTGTGTGTGTATGTGTAAGAAAGAGAGAGAGAGAGAGAGAGAGAGAGAGAGAGAGAGAGAGAGGTGTGTGTGTGTGGGAAAGAGAGAGAGTAGGACAGAGAGAGAGAGAGAGGTGTGTGTGTGTGTGTGTGTAGGAGGAAGAGAGAGAGAGAGAGAGAGAGAGAGAGAGAGAGAGAGAGAGAGAGAGAAATGTGTGTGTGTATGTTTAGGAAATTAAAGAGAGAGAAATATGTGTGTGTGTGTGTGTGTAGGAAATTAAAGAGAGAGAAATAGAGAGAGAGATATAGATAGATAGATAGATAGATAGTTCTATTATCGTCCTTGGAGGTCAAATATGACCTATGGGACTAAATGAACATGTCATGTGGTGTGAGTGGAGGTCATAAGTGACTCTCGATGCTAACAAATGGCTGAAATGAGCGTCCCAATAGAGAGTCACATCATGGTTGGGAGAGGAAGGTATGTAGGGAGAGCTCATGGCTGAATATATGGGGAAAAGAGGACCTAATGTGGTCAAAAATTGAGCACTCAAGTAGTGTGTAGTACTCACTCTCTCGAACTTGACGAGGGCATAAGGTGCAAAGTCGATGACACTCCTCACCAGTGCCCCAACGTCCTGTCTCGCAGCATAGAGAATGGGAGCTAAGACGAATGGAGGCAATGGTGTGGATCGCACTCAACGGGATGTCTCAAGGATGTAGGGATGGGTTTGGTTACCTCGTTCGGAGAAGAAGAGAGATTTGTAGTTTGGGGAAACATGTGTGGTGTAATGGCTGAAGCGAGAACCTCCGGATTTCTCCCAAGCCGTGATACATTGGCGTTGTAAGAAAACCTCATTAACTTGGGAGTCAATCGACACATCCTTAACCAAGTGACATGCATCCCATCTTCCAAACCATTTCTTGATGTCAAGCATCCACCGAGAGAGAGAGAGAGAGAGAGAGAGAGAGAGAGAGAGAGAGAGAGAGAGAAATAGAGAAAGAGAGAGATAGAGAGTGATATATATAGATATATATAGATATATATATATATATATATATATATATATATATATAGAGAGAGAGAGAGAGAGAGAGAGAGAGAGAGAGAGAGAGAGAGAGAGAGAGATAGAGATAGAGAAAAAGACAGAAATAGAGCATGAGAGAGAGAAAGAGAGAGAGAGATAGAGAAAAAGAGAGAAATAGAGAGAGAGAGAGAGAGAGAGAGAGTAAGAGAGATAGAGATAGAGAAAAAGAGAGAAAGAGAGAATGAGAGATAGAAAGAGAGAGAGAGAGAGAGAGAGAGAGAGAGAGAGAGAGAGAGAGAGAAATAGAGATAGATAGAGAGAAAGAGAGAAAGAGAGAATGAGAGAGAGAGAGAGAGAGGGGGGGGGGGGGGAATAGAGAGAGAAATAGGGAGAGAAAGAGAGATAGACATAGAGAAAAATAGTGAATGAGAGAGAGAGAGAGAGAGAGAGAGAGAGAGAGAGAAATAGATAGATAATAGAGAGAGAGAGAGAGAGAGAGAGAGAGAGAGAGAGAGAGAGAGAGAGAGAGAAATAGAGATAGAGAAAGAAAGATAGAGATAAGAAGATAGAGAGAGAGAGAGAGAGAGAGAGAGAGATAGTAGTAGATAGAGAAAGTAGTGGTGAAAGAGTTAGCTTGGATGTTGACCAATTGTGTGAAAAGGACAAAAACTATCTCTTTAGCTCTCTCTCTCCCTCTAGAAGAAACTATGGAACTAAAAGAGGCAAAGGGGTTTTGCCCGCTACATGCATTGTCATGTACACTTGGGTGTGCACGTATGTGTCACCCATATAGGATTTGACCAATAAAAACGAGATTTTGACCCGGTGGACCTGATCTCCGTACACCTCTAGACCGAGGTGTGCGGAGATCGGGCAAGGCCAGAGAATGTGAGGTAGTTTACATTGTGAGGAGTATATATATTGAGACAACATTCATAATCATTGTAGATGGCAACCTCATCAACTAACATGGAGGAAAAGATTGCATGCTCATGCACGCTCTGCAAGTATCAAATCCAGCGCAAGCATAGGATATGTAATGAGCATGTGTAGAAGTACGGAGAGTTTTCTAGAGAAACCATACAGAATCTATGATACGACTCCTACGGAACGAGCATTGATTTTCACGAGATAACACTTACATCTAAGAGAGAGAGAGAGAGAGAGAGAGAGAGAGAGAGAAAGGATTATGCGTGAAGGTCCGACCAATCCAGAGCCAAGGATGGAAGCAAAGGAGGGCTTACAGACACAAGACGACGGCATGGAGGAGATGTTGGATGCCTTCTTCTAGCCAAGCGAGGAGAACGCTAACGAAGCAGCACCAGAAGATGTGCACCTATCTCCTAAAGACATGTTAGAAAGTTGGCACGTCAACCAATCTATGAACGTGCCAAAATATTTGTGCTTCGTACTTGTCTGTCGTTTTTTAATTTGCAGTCAGTGTACGGGTGGTCAGATGCAAGCGTCACTGCTTTGTTTACGTACGTAACTTACAAAAGAGATTTTTCGATTGCAATGATGACGTGATTGGGGAGGTTTTAATTTAATGTGGCTTAAACAGGTTGTTGCGGGAGCAACTACTCCTGGATGGCAATGAAATGCCCCCCTCCAGGCCAGACGCAAAGCGACTATAGATCTCAGTTGGCTTGGACTACAACAAGATTCATGCATGTCCAAATGATTGCATTCTTTTTTTCAATGCATTCGCAGATTGTCTGTCATGTCCTAAGTGCGGAGCAATGCGCTACAAACAAGATGTGGTTGGCAAGTCAGTGCCAGCTAAAGTGTTGTGGAATTTCCCTATTATTCCGAGGATAAAAAGCATGTTTCCTTGTGGTTCCATTGCAAAGTTGATGCGGTGGCATGCTACAAATAGATCCAGTGACGCAACATTTAGGGTGCCCGCTGATTCAAAGGCTTGGAGCCACATTGAAGATACCTGGCCTCACTTTAAAAGTGAACCACGAAATTTGCGTTTGGGCATGGCAATGGATGGAGTCAATCCATTTGGCTTGAGAAGCTCATCATGGAGCCCTTGTCCTGTGTGCCTTGTCAATTACAACCTCCCTTCGTGGCTTGCCATCAAGAAGGGTCATTTGATAGTAGGCTTGATTGTGTCTGGTAAGTTCAAGGCAAAAAACATGGATGTTTATCTCGCACCACTAGTGGACGAGCTCTAGGAATTATCGCATGGGATCGATATAGCAGATGTGATTGAACCAACAGGACAACAGCATGCAAGGATCCATGGACTTCTTATGTGGACTATGCATGATTGGCTAGGATACGGTGAAGCTTCTGGTAATGGTGGATGATTTATAAAATTCTCGCTATTCGCAAGCACTTTGTGTAGTACTGAATCATGCTTTAATATATGCAGGGCTTACAACTTCGGGATACAATGCATGTTCAATTTGCGGTCCGTCTTTGGATGTGCGCTATTCTGCCTTGCTTTGAAAGACAATTTATCAAGGCCACCATCATTATCTTCTAGATGGCCATCACTTGCGCGAATGTCAGCTTGGTCGCGTTGAATGTCGTCCTATGCATGTAAAAGAGTGGCGTCGTCGATGGAGCAACATGAGGGGCAACCTGTTCCAGAAATTAAGCGTTTGTCCATTCTCCATACGTTGCCGTACTGGGGTGATCTACTAATTAACCATTTGCTGGATCCAATGCATATATTCAAGAATGTGGGAGAGCTCCTCTAGAAGACAATCATAGGAATGAAAGACAATCGACGTTCACGAGATGATTTGCAGTCAGTTGGAAAGATGCCAGAGCTGTGGCCTTTCACCAATGCAGCGGGCCAAACAAAGCTTCCAAGAGCGCCATGGGTATCGCTAAAAAGCGAGGAACGACAAGTCAAAAGGGTGATTTCAGAGTTGAGGACGCCAACAGGATGCATGCGGTGTCTCAAGACAGCATTCACCCGTGACGATCAACTGTCATGATTGAAATCGCACGACTGGCATAAGTTCTTGCAATTTATTCTTCCAATTATGATCAAGGGGTATTCAACAGAGGAAGTGCAGTCCTGCATATACAAGATTCAGAGCTAGTGCGGTGGATCTCTTCCAAGTAGATACGAGAGGAATCCATCGCAGTTGCAAGGGCTAACTCCATTGACGCAGTTTGCATGATTGAGAAGTATCTACCCACGAGCTACCTAACTATCCAAATGCACTTGCTCGTTCATGTAGTAGATGAGGTTGCAGTGGTGGCAGGTACAGTCCACAGCCGTTGGATTTTCTTTCTAGAGCGGTTCATGAAAACACTTAAGGGTTTTGTTCGCCAAAAAGCGCGTCCAAAAGGTAGCATGGCAGAAGGATGGCTGGTGCAAGAGTCTCTTGTCTTGCCTCTTCTATGGAGCGATGAGGAGGATGCAAGATTGGTGGGAGAGGAGCCGCAGGGGCAAGGGGTGCCGAAGAAAATGGACGACGCCATGCGAGAAAAGATCATGAAGTTCTGTATACTAAATTCAGAGCCAATGCAAAAATGGCTTGACTGATACAAAGAAGAGAAAGAGAGACGCAATAAGGAGCGACACGATTTCAAGCGAAGCCAAACGATTAGAAGCTTACCCTTGCCAGACCATCTCGCTCCTCTACCTGAATTCCCTACAATGGCATGGTTGGACAAGACAGTGAGAGCAGCTCGATAAATCGGAGAACCCATACCTCCAGAAGAGGAAGAACTGGCTATTGGATGTGACTGGAGGTATCATAGATACATGGCATTGTGGTCGCATGGAAAGCATTTCAGAACGCAACAAATTGACCGCATAAGAAACACGTTTGACAATGGGGTAATGGTTAGTTTCATGCAAAAGAGCAAGGCCAGTGCCAGAGACGCGAATGAGAGCACTAGCAACCTGGATTACTGTGGTCTGGTGTCAGATATCTTGAAAGTCAGCTTCATACGGTTTGAGATGTTTTTGTTGGATGTGAAGTGGTTCAAGGTGATTACTTCTGGTCGCAATGCAACGGTATGCAGAGATGGAAACAAGCTTGTGCAGATAGATTCTACAAAGGTTTGGACAGATGCAATCCTAGTGCCTCCAAGGTCTATACTGTACGACCAAATGGATAGGTTGACATGGATAGTGTCGGAACTGAGATGAGACAGCGAGTTCGACAGCTCGCGAAGGTGCAATTTTCTAGCACCATCATGACGTCTTGGACTCATCAGGACCATGGCAAAATCAATTATATAGTGGAGACCATCCTGAGAGAGTATCGGCCTGCTCTGAGTTCAGCAGAGGTTCCGAGAAGGTGGATCAAAAATGTTGCACGGGACACTGTGAAACATCGTCGAGATGCAGCTCGTCGAGCTTTCAGGCAGGGCTCGCCGAAGCCTACGGGCATCTCACATGAGTCGTGGTAACAGATCAAGGAGGAGGAGGAGACAACGAACACGAGGTTTAGACAGTAGCGTCTGGCTGCGGCGACGAGCCGTAAGGAGACAAGGGGCACATCTCATCTTGGTTGCGGAGGCTTCGACACCTTTCGCTATGAGTTTGTCAGTTTCCAATCCAATCCTAGCTATGGCATTTTTTTTTCAAGAGCAATGAATCATGTATTCTTAATTACTTTGGTTTTTGAATAAATGCAGAATCTTGCAATGCATCGAGCCCCAACACGCCAGGAGGAGACAGATGGATATCGAAAAGGCATTTATGATGTATTGAATAATCTTGCTACTGCAGGAGAGATTGTAGATTGGGAGGCCTTACAGTCTCGCTGATCGATTGAGGTGAGACGTTTGATCGAGACAAATAATATGTGTGAGTTGACTTAATTAATTAAGTATATGTGAAGTAATATCATACTAATTTTGTGACTTGTCCCTTTATGTGCAGGTTGTGATGCGCGAGTCATCAGTGGTTTTTTTATATATGTTTTGTGAGACGCAGACACATCTCTGTGTTTCTTTCTTATATAGACATGCACATATAGGTGTTTATCATGGTTTTGGTTATAGTTATGGTTATGGTTATGGCTGGTTTTGGACATGGTTATATATTGTTTTGGACAGGTGTTGATCATGGTTTTGGTTTTGGTAATTATGCAGGAATTTAACAAACTTTATGGTTATGGTTTTGGTTATGGTTATCGTTATGGTTTTGATCATGGTTATGGTTATGGTTATGGTTATGGTTATGGTTATGGTTATGGTTATGGTTATGCACAAAGTTCGTTATGAAGTTAAATTCGTTTTTACTTTCATTTCTTCCATCAAGTTGTGCCTTGAATCTCATGTGAGATCCTACATGGATATCATGTAGGAGACATATATATGGTTTTTTTTTTTAAAGTTTATGTTAAAACAAAGGGATCTATGCCAAAATTTCTGCGGGAGCACGGTTGATTTTGGTGTTGCTCGCTTTCTTGGGCAAAGGAGGACAGGCAGTCTGGTTGTGGCTGTGTCCATCTTTTCACTGGGCACAAGCCACAGGCCAAGTTGCCTGTCCTCTACCCAATAGAAAAATTTTCTGGTTATGGTCGTCGATATAGGCGTGGATATAGGCATCGAAATATGCGTAGAAAATTGGCTGTATTGATGTATATATCGACACATATATTGACTGTTTCATAGGGACATGCGTCGAAGGCACCCGATTCCGTTGTAGTGGCTCTGGCGGCCTTAAGAAAAGAATCGGGGGTTTCTAATCATCGAGCAAAGAAAAGCGAGAAAAAAAAAATTTCGAGCAAATATAGGGGCAAATTGATGCAAGAACAACAATGGTAAAATAAAATAATTATGACATGCATATTATTCTCACTACCACAAATATGTGAATCAATCGACAAAACTCTAGATTTTTGAACCAGTATGAAATTTGAATACTCTAGCCACATGCAATCTCTTTATACTAGAGACATAATGCAATTCTATGTGACATATCTTCTCTCAAAAAAAGTCCACCAAAAATTTGGCACTTGGATTTTGTAGAAAAGTCAACACAACGCCATATGGCTACAATGCTATTCAGGAACCTCCTAAAGCTTGAAACAACTCTTCTTTTGTAAGTGTGGTTTGATGCACAAACTGATGCGCAACGTAGTCCAAACCCAAGACTCTAAAATACACAAAGTAGATGTGCTTGCAAGGCATGCATGTAACAGGTTTACTATCACGTCTACAAAAATCCTCACATGAGCACCAAGGGAAGTTTGTAAGCATGACAATATGGAACCCCTTTCTCTACAGACCCAATTGTACTAATATGAAACAGATGTGATGTTATAGACTCAAATGAAGATAACGCGTGACTATAGACGATAACACAACACCTTGGACAATTGACGATAATCCGATGGAGCACACGAAAAGCAATGATATTGGAGGATGAGTGCCCAAGTAAAATCAAATTGAGTCACGCGGGGAGTCACGAGGCCAATATGTGCACCAAAGTGTTGCTTCGATTTTACCCAGACGCTCGGCAACCGTCGTTGTTTTTTGTCTGCTCCACCGGAGTGCCATCAAATTTCCAAGCTATGCTGTGCCATCGTCTGCCATCAAACACAACCAAAGCATGGTGCTAGGTATGCAACAAAATGCTGCTAATAATAGCCACCATTGGATGCGGCTCTCCTCCCTCACTAGGGCTCTAGATAAATTTCGGCTAGCTTCGCTGCGTGTAGGTCACCGTGACCTGCGCAGCCTGTCGAGGCACTTTTTGGGGGTGCAGCGCACAGCTTCAAAATATTATTAGCACACGCCCTTTCCCTTGCATGGATGTGCATGTAGCGTAGCGGTATGTACAGCACCTCCTACAGCGAGGTTGAGGGTTTGAGTAGACCGTGTGCAACCCGTGTGTTGACTTTTTAGTCAAAAGCTCCCAGCCGGTCGCACTCAATTGGTAACCGGTGTGAGCGGGATGGAAAAACAAAGAACGCCTCTATAACGACCGGACACACACTCTTGGGAAGATACACACACACGCTATGGGGCACCACTCGGCTTACACAACACACCTGGCCGAGACAGGAAACACACCTATGGAGTGAGAGGAGAGAGACTATCCACTTGCCCACTCCACACAGAGACACACACACACACACACACACACACACCCAAAAAACTCAGCTCAAAAGAGGAGCACTTCTGATGTTTAGATACAAATGAGCTTGGGCCAACACCAATGGGGTAAACAACTCACACAATATGGGTAAAAGATACCAGATACAATCACAAATTGGAGCAGAAGCTTCGCTCATAGGAGAAACTTACATAGCAAAAATAGCAGAAAAAGAGTGAGGAATTTGGAAAAATGGACAGCGCCATCGCGTCTGGAACGGCCCAAAACCCCAGCCTACAATGTCGAAGTGCTCAAATCCGACCTCGGATGAGCAATTTACGGCCAAAACAGGCTCCAAAATGAGCAAAAACACACCTACGGCTGTTCCTCCTCTCTTCTCCACGTTTTTTCTGGTCTTCTCTCTATTTTTTCAGTTTCCACACTTAGCTTTATTCTTTGGGCACCCTTGGCCTTTCAGATGACCTCAAACGGACCCCGAACAGGCCAAAAACTGACCTCGCAGTGCATAGTTGTCACCTTTTTGCATCATCCGCACACATGGCACTTAGCTTTTCTCAATAATGCATCCCGCCACCACCACCTGAAGTGGCCCCAAAAAGTGATCCTCATGATTATCTTTCTGCATAAGTATCACAAGAAAACACCCACGTCGTGTCCGTACTTCTCCGCGTGCAAGTACTGACCCGATTCGACGTCCTGACGCCACTAGATGCCATCTGACGCACCTGCTTACCTCATGTTGTCGGCCCGCGGATAGCTTCCTCGAGAAGTTTTACGCGCTACCAACTCCTCCTTATTGTAGAAAAAACACACTGGTACTGGTAATAGTGAAAATCGCTGCACTATGTACACCCTGTCCTACCTGTACACATGTGGGCCCCACGTAACCACCTAGCTATGGAAATTGGGCAATCCTTTATTCGATGCACCATGCATGTGTATGTACATATGTGCAATCCCTTGCTCCAAAAAACTCCTTACATAATTTGCCCATCCCCTAGCCTGCTAGATCATTCATGATCAGCAGCAGCAAAAAGCGATATGAGACTCGCAGCGTCACAAGTCTCCTCATCCTTCACCAACACTCCTTGATCCACATACAGCTCATCTTGCTCGACCATCATCAACCTGGCATGATACAATTTAAGACGCAATCCATTTACCCTTGACTTATGTAGAAACCCATCCAGGTTAGCCAACTAATATGTACCATTCGGGAAACACTCCACTACCTTGAAAGGGCCTTCCCACTTAATTTGAAACTTCTTTTGGAAGGTGTTGTCCAGCTTACTGTTTTAGGGCAAAACCAAGTCATGATTCTTGATACCCTTACTTTTGACCTTTTCATTTATCTTTGCCAAAGCCCTATCTTGCATCTTCCCATAATGTTCCAATGCACTCATCCTATCCAGTTGAACCTCTTGTAGCTGTAAGAGCCTCTCTTCGAATGCATCACTAGGCGGCCCAAGCAACTTCTCTAACATCTTGACCGCAGGCAACTCTACTTCCACAGGCAATAGTGCTTCTTTTCCATACACCAAATGAAATGGAGTAAAAACCCTGTACCTGTCTTCACCGAAGTACGGTAAGCCCATAATGCACTAGGCAATTCCAAATCCCAATTCTTTCCTTGGTGCTCTGTCACTTTCGAAAGAATCTGTACCAACTCACCATTGAATCTTTCATTTAAGCCATTACACTGTGGGTAATAAGGAGTGGTATGCTAGTGCCTAATCTTCATCTTTGCACATAAAAAATCTAGCAAGTTAGCTCTAAAGCCAGGCCCCTTATCTGAAAGTAGCTCCAGTGGCACCCCAAACTTGCAACATATTTCATCATACACAAATTTTTCCACATCCTTTGCAATGATCTATTTTACTGCTATAGCCTCTGCCCATCTAGAGAGATAGTCCACTGCAGTCAAAATATAGCTTTTGCCCCTACTTGTGATAGGTAACGGGCCTATTGCATCAATCCCCCACTTTTCAAACACATCAAACGCCATAATGGTTTTTCGTAGCTCTGGCTTCAACACTCTCTTCCCAAATGCTTGACACGTATTGCAAGACCTCCACCAATGGTGAACATCCTTGTGCAAACTAGGCCATACATACCCCTCTTGCAAAATCTTATGCAAGGTGATCTTTAGAGCAAAATGGCCACCACATGCGCCTTCATGATTCTTTTCCAACACTCTATAAATCTCCTCTCGCCAAGGTACATGTCTCAACGAGATCAGCCCCTTTCATGTATAAGACATCACCAATCAATTTGTACTTGTATGCTCTACGCACAAAACCATACTTCTTAGACTTCTGAATCTCCTTTGGAATGATTCCTGTTAGCAAAAACTCCTCTTCTTGAGCCAAACTTTCCCAGCCATGATAAAGAGGTAAAGTGGTCCTCAACACAAATAGCTCCCCAATCATGCCTTGAGATGCTTCATGTGCCTCTCCATTTAGAGCACGTTCAATGTGTCTGATGCTCCATGCTTCGAACTTTTTTAACAGGCCTTTAATTCTAAAGCACATTTCCTTCAATGAGGTGTTCTTGCTCTTCCACACACCCAACACTTGCTTCACCACTAACAAGGCATCACCTTTTATGCTCAACCTTCAAACCCCATGCTTCAAAAAAATGTGTAATCCGGCTTCCACAGTAGCATATTCAGCCTCATTGTTACTATGAGCATCCAATTTGAACCCTCTCTTGCATACTAGCTTCCCCTCTGGATCATAAAGTGCTATACCCCCTAAAGCTGCATCATGGCTCTTTCTGTATGAACCATCAAAGAACAACACATGTGCATTGATGATCTGTGGCACTTCTTCAACTACCTTTCTCACCACCTCTTCCTTAACAATAAGGGGATTCTCCTTGTAGGTCAACAAATCAGCTAGGGTAGCCCTTGTACTATCTTCCACTAGAAAAGAGAACTCAAACTCTTGCAGCTCAATTACCCATTTCTTCACCACATCTGACATGTTAGTGCCATTAATTAACTATGGCAAAAAGGCATAACTCGTCAAGAAAACAAAAGGTCGTGGTAGCAAGTAATTACAAAATCGTCGACAAGAAAATATTACACTAACCATTACTAGCTCTACTTCCGAGAACTTTCTCTCCGCTACCAACTTCACTCGGCTTGCACAATGCACTGGCCTCACATAATGGCTGCCCTTCCCCTTTTGCAATAGCATGGCTCCAATGGCATCATCCCCTACTGATGGATTTACATAAAAAAGTTTCTCCCACTCAGGAGCCTGCATGGTTGACAGACCCCCCAGCACCTCTTTGACCTCTTGAAACACCTCTTCACACTTGTCATCCCATTGCAGTGGATCATGCTTTGCCACTTGTTGTAATGGATAAAGAAGCTGCGAAGACAATGGAATAAACCGTGCCATGTACTTCACTTTGTGTATAAAAGTTGCCAATTGCTTCGTACTCGTAGGTGATGGAAGAAGAATAATAGACTTAACCTTATCTGGATCAGCCTCAATGCCATTTTTTGACACCATATGGCCCAATAACTTCACCCTTGGCTGTGCTAGATGACATTTCTTTGGATTTAGTTGTCCTCCACATTCATCATATCGAGCCAATACCATCTGCAGCTTCTCATGATGTTCAACCCTACTGCTGTAGACACAGAAGTCATCCATTAAAGCTTTAACACAACTACCAATGAATTGTTCCAATACCCAATTTGCTCTCTCTTGATAGAAAGATGGTCCATTTGACAACCCAAATGGCAATAATGTGTAGCAATAGCAGCCCCATGGGGTAATAAAAGTTGTCTTTGTGGGGTCTTTAAGAGCAATCTTCAATTGAAAATAGCCTGAAAAACCATCACACACACTGTACCTCTCATAACCTGCCACTGAATCCAAGATCTGATCAAAGAATGGAAGAGGATATGGGTTCTTCTTAGTGGCTGCGTTTAAGGGTTTAAAATCTACACAAATTCTCCACTTCCCATCCTTCTTTGGACTGACTACAACTGGACTCACCCATTCTGTGGTCTCCACAGGGACTATGAACCCTGCCTTCAATAACTTGTCCACCTCTTCTCGCAAGGCTTCCATTTGCTATTGACCCATCCTTCTTAGCCTTTGCCGCACTGGCTTAGCACCTTCTTTCAGCTCTATATGCATCTCTTCGCCCTTGAACCCTCTGATCTCTTCATATGAAGTAATGAACAAATCAGGAAAACTAGCCAGCATGTGCAAATATATATCCGTCTCCATAGCTGAGAGGTCTCCACTAATCATTTGTGTCATCAATTCCTGCTTCTTTGACAACTCAACCTTGGTTTGCATCAGCCCTTCAATCACTTCATAAGGCCCTTCACTTTCATCTTCAACCTCATTTGCAAATGCAACTAAACCAAACTCCTGGATTTCTTTGTCCATCAAAAGAAATGCAACATCAGCATCCTCATCACTGCTGGTAGTGCTATCATTGTCCTCATCTGTCACTGTGGAAGAGTCTTCATCACTAGACTCATCCTCATCTTCATAAAGCTCCTCTAATCGTTTCCTTGTGTCCATATTATAAAGCTTCTTGGTACCTGTCTTTCCATAGAGTCTAATCGTACCATGTCGCCAATCTTGAACAGCTCCCACTGCACGTAACCATGGTCTGCCCAGTATAATAGGATATGCTTCCAACCCTGCTGGCATCACATGAAAATCAACCACTGCCTTTGCATCATATGCCTCCACTTCTAAGCTCTTTACAACACCCAAGCATTTTACTTTTTGATGGTTTGCCAATCTGATCCGAAAACCTGACACCCCAGCCACTGTGAGACCCATCTTCTCAATGCATGAGTGTGTTATGATGCATATTTGGGCTCCGCCATCCACATAACCTTGTCCCAAATTTTTCCTTTTATGCCACACATCTACTATTGGACAAATGTCTAGTAGCTCATCCATTGCCAACACCTTTACTGAACCTCTCTCTGGCTCTTTCTCCATTGGGTTAACCATCCTCTTCCACTGTCGCTTTATCTTAGGCACCATCTCTATAAGCTGCCCAAAAGTAACATCTGCCTTCCTGCTCGTCAGATCCTCCTTCAAGTCATAGCTTAATTGCCCATCCCCTAGTGAAAAAGATGAAACATGAAACTTTAGATGAGCTCTCCTTTTCCTCTTGGCCTTGACATCCTCGCCTTCATGGCTCTTTCCTTTCTTCTTACTAGGACCTGGGGCACTTCTTCCTTCCTTATCCTCTGCGGTCCTCTTCCCAATAGGCATCACTAATGTATCCTCTAGCTTTGATGCCTTCTCCAAGGTGACTACACTTAGCACTTTTGTCTTTCCCTTTTCCTCTTGGGTTAATCCACTAGTTCCTTTATCTCCCTTAATTTCGATGCCATAATCATTTGACCTAGTTAACACCTGTCTTGGCAATGGATACATGTCTCCCCCCATCCTTGGTGGCTTATCACATTGCGGGCTGATGTGACCCAACTCTTCACAATTGTAACATGTGGGCGTCTGCCTCCAAAACCTACCATTGCTTTGTCCAACACCATTCCTAGGTCTTTCTTCACCTCCTGGCTGATTTGCATACCTCCCTCGACCTCAATTATTTCCCACTTGACCTAGCATGTTTAGGGTGAGATTATTCATTAAATGTACCACTTGCCTCATGTCTTGCCTTAGCCCATCATCTTGCACTGCTGTAGTGACCACTACTGGCATAACTTGAGGAGTAACAGAAACCACTGGTTCATGATGAACCCCTGGCATGCGACCTTGCAAAGAAACCATAGGGTGAAATTCAGACCTCATGGGCAAAGACTCCACCCCTAACTGGCTCATTTTTCTCAGCTTCCACTCTTTGTTCCTTGCTACCTCTAGTGCATCTTCATATGTCCTAGGCTTCTTTAGCTCCACTCTCCAACGTATATTCTCCCAAAGACCAGCCAAGAACCTGTCCTTCTTCATCATGTCAGGCGGGGGTAACTATGGTGCTAAGGCCTTGCACATTCGCTCCCATGCCAATGAAAACTTACGTATGTACGCATCTACTGGCTCACCTTCCTTTTGCACCAAAGCCTATACTTCTTGCCACACTTTGTCAGGATCTTCTATCTTCACAAACTCCACTTCCAACCCATGTCGTAGATTGTCCCAACTCAACCTTACAGGTGGATCAGCCACACGCAACTCCTCTTCAAATGCTTTAGACCAAACTCGTGCATCACTCTTCAAACAAATTTGGAGAAGGCGTAACATCTGCACAGGGTCATGAATCTGGTTGCTAATGCAGGCAACCTCCATCTTTTCCAAAAATTCTTCCACATCTTCATCACTTCTTCCATGAAACTCCGGATAAGAGAAAGCCATGGCTACCCAAGTTATAATGCTTTGAGAACCCCTTCGAACACACGTGCAAGAACCCAAAACTTCTCACTACCCAATCCCCAGAAACTTCAATGGAGCTTAACTTTAGATAAGGACAAACACATGCACATCAAATGAGTTTTCATACTTAATCATCGGAATGACAACAGGCAAAGGACATTCCAGGATCTCTCATAATCTTCTTGGCCCGAACATAAAGACTATGCGCTGCTGGAAAAAAATCTTCCTGGACACATGAACATTTATCTGGATTCTTTGAGTTAAATGAAAAGGAGTGAATTGAGGGCCATTAAATCCAACCATGAAACTCCTAAGAAGGCACACCTGACTTAACCTCTGATTTTGCAAAAATTTCAGCAGCATAACAGCATAAATGGCTCAAAAGACCAAGAAACCAGCCATCATAACTTGGAAAAATTTTGACAGAGTTTCCCCAGAAGTAGAGCGGTAGGAACCCAAAATATAGACTGTATATATATTCATAAACTGCCAACAATAGAACCCGAGCATCAAATAGGACTCACTAGTACATAGCCTGTGGCGAGGTCAGGAAAAAGGGTGTTCCAGCTACCTGTATCACCGAAAGGATCTCCACATTTGAGAATCCCCCAGCTCAATAAAAACCTCACGCTATCGACCCTCACACGAAGGCTAATGCAAATCGCGTATAGTCAAGTCTCAGAAATGACTATCTTCCAGACCAAGTCTCAGAAATGGTTGGGACTGCCAAATACAACCATGTATGGCTCCACAAATGCGTACAATGGCACTTTCCACAAGTAACGTACAATCTAGTACACAATGCGCTCAAATAGGCGCCAAGTGATGCATACCCACAACAACTGCAAGTGACATCACTGCTAGTATATCACTGTACTCCAGCTACCTGTACCTGTGTGAATCACCTATACCTATACCTACCCCTGTAACCTGTAACTTGTAACCTATAACCTGTAACCTGTAGCCCCGAATCTCGAAGCTTAAAGCTCGAAGCAGAAGCTACTCGAAGAAGATCCTCCATGGGGGCGCCAAAAGAATGTGAGTGGGATGGAAAAACACAGAACGCCTCTATAATGACCCGACACACACTCTTGGGAAGATACACACACACGCTATGGGGCACCACTCGGCTTACACAACACACCTGGCCGAGACAGGAAACACACCTATGGAGTGAGAGGAGAGAGACTATCCACTTGCCCACTCCACACAGAGACACACACACACACACACACACACCCAAAAAACTCAGCTCAAAAGAGGAGCACTTCTGATGTTTAGATACAAATGAGCTTGGGCCAACACCAATGGGGTAAACAACTCACACAATATGGGTAAAAGATACCAGATACAATCACAAATTGGAGCAGAAGCTTCGCTCATAGGAGAAACTTACATAGCAAAAATAGCAGAAAAAGAGTGAGGAATTTGGCAAAATGGATAGCGCCATCGCGTCTGGAACGGCCCAAAACCCCAGCCTACAATGTCGAAGTGCTCAAATCCGACCTCGGATGAGCAATTTACGGCCAAAACAGGCTCCAAAATGAGCAAAAACACACCTACGGCTGTTCCTCCTCTCTTCTCCATATTTTTTTTGGTCTTCTCTCTGTTTTTTCAGTTTCCACAATTAGCTTTATTCTTTGGGCACCCTTGGCCTTTCAGATGACCTCAAACGGACCCCGAACAGGCCAAAAACTGACCTCGCAGTGCATAGTTGTCACCTTTTTGCATCATCCGCACACCTGGCACTTAGCTTTTCTCAATAATGCATCCCGCCACCACCACCTGAAGTGGCCCCAAAAAGTGGTCCTCATGATTATCTTTCTGCATAAGTATCACAAGAAAACACCCACGTCGTGTCCGTACTTCTCCGCGTGCGAGTACTGACCCGATTCGACGTCCTGACGCCACTAGATGCCATCTGACGCACCTGCTTACCTCATGTTGTCGGCCCGCGGATAGCTTCCTCGAGAAGTTTTACGCGCTACCAACTCCTCCTTATTGTAGAAAAAACACACTGGTACTGGTAATAGTGAAAATCGCTGCACTATGTACACCCTGTCCTACCTGTACACATGTGGGCCCCACGTAACCACCTAGCTATGGAAATTGGGCAATCCTTTATTCGATGCACCATGCATGGTTATGTACATATGTGCAATCCCTTGCTCCAAAAAACTCCTTACATAATTTGCCCATCCCCTAGCCTGCTAGATCATTCATGATCAGCGGCAGCAAAAAGCGATATGAGACTCGCAGCGTCACAAGTCTCCTCATCCTTCACCAACACTCCTTGATCCACATACAGCTCATCTTGCTCGACCATCATCAACCTGGCATGATACAATTTAAGACGCAATCCATTTACCCTTGACTTATGTAGAAACCCATCCAGGTTAGCCAACTAATATGTACCATTCGGGAAACACTCCACTACCTTGAAAGGGCCTTCCCACTTAATTTGAAACTTCTTTTGGAAGGTGTTGTCCAGCTTACTGTTGTAGCGCAAAACCAAGTCATGCTTCACCAATATGATTTCTTTTCTCCCCTTTACTAAGTTATTCTCTCTCTCTCTCTCTCTCTCTCTCTCTCTCTCTCTTTCATACAATAATAGACATTACCGTTAGTGTTTTTAATGAAGCAAGCCGAATATTATTGTACATGTGTTAGAAGAACATGCATTAAATGGGTGGTACGACCATAATAAAGATTTTTTAACAACCGAAAAATGCATGTACTATTTATGGTAACAAATGCACACTTGGATTCATGATGAGAGAGAGAGAGAGAGAGAGAATGAAATAGAAAGAGAGAGAGAGAGAGAGACCTAATCAAAGAGACGACCTCTACGAGAGAGAGAGAGAGAGAGAGAGAGAGAGAGAGAGAGAGAGAGAGAGACGTAACGAAAGAGACGACCTCTACGAGAGATAGAGAGAGAGAGAGACCTGCCGCCGATACAACCTCTGCAACCAAGGTGCAAAGCTCCTTCAAGCATTTTCATCCAATTTAATTCCACGAAGAGAGGTATTTCCAAAGTGTTTGTTGAAGTAGGAGAGAGAGAGAGAGAGAGAGAGAGAGAGAGAGAGAAAGAGAGGGAAGTCATGAATTGGAGCACGGCACACGATGGACTGTTTTCTTTAGTCAATATTGAGCCCGCGCATCGTGATCCATACAAAGAGAGAGAGAGAGAGAGAGAGAGAGAGAGAGAGAGAGAGAGAGAGAGAGAGAGAGAGAGATGGAAAACAAGAAGTGGATCACGATGCGCAATAGGCTATTATGCCATCTCAAAGTTGAGCCCCTGTGGCGTGATCCACAGAAAGGGAGAGAGAGAGAGAGGGAAAGAGAGAGGGGAGAGAGAGATAGAGTGAGGGGTAGAGGGTAAAGTCTCAGACAATGCAAAACAACGTTTCTCACCAGTCCACCTTGGAGTAGATAACAAAGCACTAAAACCAATGTCTCAAACTAGATTGGGATGGTTAGACAGATAGTTAGGGTATCCATACAGGCGCCAACCATTGTAGCCATGTGAAAGAGGTGGTGGAGAAAACATCAAATGACAATTAAAGGGAGAGAGAGAGAGAGAGAGAGAGAGAGAGAGAGGGATTTCAAGAATTAGTGCACGGTGCGCGGTAGGCTATGTTCTCCACGCACCATGATCCACACACACACACACACACACACACACAGATCCTTTGCATTTTTCTCTTACAGTGGAATGGCAAGAACAAAGGCAACAGCAAGGAAGGCATGGAAAGGACCAGGGCTTTCAAAGAAAGCATGTGGAAGGTCTGCTAGTAAGAAGAAAACTTCCGAAGGTAAACCAATGAAGATATTGAAGGGACCAAGAATGAAGAATATTTAGAGAAACATGGGTTAATTTAGAGAGATTAGAAAAGCTCAAAAATGTATTGAGCTTTGTGTCCCTAAACTTCCTTTCCAAAGAGCAGCAAGGAAAATTTGTGAGGAAGCATGTGCTAGTACAATGAGATGGAAGGTTGTTGCCCTGCTCTGTCTTCGAGAAGCAGCAGAAGATTTTTTACTAGAGTATTTTAATGATATCACCATTGTTGTTGCTCATGCTCACCGGGTGACAATAATGGACAAGGACAGTGAGACGCTCAAGAGAGTACCTTGGAGATACGATAAGCTCTTTATCCCTAATGAGTTTATTGACCCTAAAATGAAGGATATATTGCTAATACCACCAGGCCGAATGGATCATGGGGTTAAGATTCATGAGGTTACTCATTATGTGAACACCAGAGCCAGAGTTGAGAGCCAGAGTTGAGCAAGAAGAAAGACGTTACCTGGAAGTATAGAAATTAAAGAGGATACAGACTGCTTCTACTGATGAAGAGGCCCATAGGAAAAATTATGGGCAAGTTACCACAGACTTAAATGAAAGAAACAATGATATTTTACATTCCATGAAAGAAGGATTGTTAGCAACCATTCCCCTTGCTGATGGTAGTAGGCAATTAGCTCTGGATTCTATTGATATTAGGATTTTGAAAGATCCCAATGCACAAATTATAGAATCTATTGTTTATTTATGCCTAAAGCAAGTGCTCTTCTCTACCTTTAAGATCCTTTTATTTTTGTATTTGGTCTCTAATTAAATCCTTGTTTTTTATTGTAGCTTAATAAAGAGCTAGCTCCTTCAACAAACCCATACTGAAATATATGTTTTAGATCCACAGTTGTCTGTGCCACTCCGAATAAAAAACACCCCTCATGGCACATCGGAGAGATGGTTTGTCCATTGTCCAATGCTTTAGGTCACAACTCTGGTGTTTCCATATGAATCAAATAATCATTGGAGCCTTGTATGCATTGAACTTGACAAACAAGTGGTATGGACTATCAACTCCATACAAGGAACACATTCAGAGATAAGAGTGTGAGTGTTGATAAAACCTTGAGTGTTTATTTGGGCTATGGTTGATGACCACAATATTGTTAATAAAAAATAACTTTCATTGTTCATAGATGTGTAAAAAGATTACTTCATGTCTATGGAAGGCTTTGTCGAAATCATGAACTCTACAAGGCAACCTTTAAAGCTGTCAAAGTGCCTAATCAGACATATCCAAATTCCTATGGTTGGAAATGTCTTCTCCATGCAGAGTACATACTACAGAGTTTTTTTGCTTTGAATCCATTTATGTCAAAGGTATTTCCATGCTATGGTTTGGATCAACTTGGTGCTATTATTAATTAAAGTATTGTCCATAAGCTAACCTAATTTTGTAAAATGTTGTAGAAAATTATACCTTGTTATATTTACAAAGGTACCGCGCTTCAATGATTCAACATCTACTATCTCTTTCAACTCCAAGAGTTTTAGATGCAGAAGACAGTTTTGTCGACAACCATATAATAACTTTAACAATGACCGATGATGAGGAAGTCATGCCAATTTTCACCACTGGAAACCAAATCCCTAAAACTGACCCCATATTAGAGGAACAGACACCGGTATGCTTTGCAGTCGGAGCCGTTGAAACGGAAGTTGGGGTTGATCAATGTGAAGTAGACCAATCCTTTGAAAATACAGATGTAAAATGCTCTTCGGAGCCGTCGAGGAATGCAACAAAGGTTCTAGGCCAAGTAGACGAGGTTAAGGGAGTGCCTTTTATTGTGGCACATGATGCGGCACATGATCAATATGAGGGAGTCCAAGCTCTTGTAATTGCTGATGTGAAGAGCTCTTCAGAGCCGAGAGAAGATATAGAGTGTCTTGACCATGTAGAGGAGGAGGCCAACATTGCAAATCAAAGCTAGGAATAGACAACAGAACAGTTTAACCATTCGGCCATGGAAACACAAGAATTGTACTGCACAACCACAAGAGGTGGATACCCTTGGTAATACAAAAGGGAACATTGACACTCAACAACAGAATGTCAACATTAGAAATGACCAGTATGGACTCTTGATTCAAGTAGATATGGTTGTTCCGATAATATCCATTGTACTTAAATAATATACTCTTTTTTGTTTCTAACTACTTATATGTATGCACACAATGATTGCAGAGACTAATTATCTTGGATCTCAATGGATTGTTGCTGCTGCGACAGCCGTACAGTGTACATACAGAGTTCCACAATTTATGTAGTTTCCGCTTGGGAAATCTCATAGTAATAATTTGACCAGGCACAAAGAAATTTTTGAATTTTTTGATTCCACGTTTTAGGATTTCTGTCTGGTCTTCAATTCAGGCCCAAAACTTGAATCCCCTTGTTACCATAGTTTGCAATTTGGCTGAAATTCAGAGATCCAATTTTTATTTTGTGTATAGTCAAAGAAATTATAATACCATTACGGGACATTTCCACCCAACTAAAGCTAATTTACCACTTTTCTACAAGCCCTTTAAACAGATCAATGTGCCTTATGATGCTCTCAATACTTTGTTGATTGATGACACACCGTAAGGTCACTTAGATTGGAGGGTTGTGATGCTCTTGACAATTTGCAAGGCATTGAAGGGCTGGGTAATATACTTGAAGTGTGTTTCTTGGACTCTGTAGGTAATTTGAGAAGTTTTCCTATATGTGATATATATCATATTACTGGTTGTGCTAGTGTAACATTGAGAGTGAATTTTTGAATAGGTGGTCGGTGATTGTAGGAAAACTTGTAGGTTTTGTTGTCGTATATGGCAAGGTTCATGCACTCTTACAATGGGAGTTTCTTTGGTTTCTTCGAGTTCAAATCGATTTGGCTTCATACAATAACACTCTCAAATATTATATGTATTATAGGCTCATATGTTAGTGAAAACTATAAACGAAGCTTTTGAATTCGACCATTTTAATTAGAGCCATATTTAGACATGTTCTACGATGATGGAGCTTGAGACAAGGATGGAGTTTGACGAGAGAGAGAGAGAGAGAGAGAGAGAGAGAGAGGGAGGGAGGGAGGGATGAAGCTTGAGAAAGAGAGGTAGAAGTCACATTTGTCCTTTGAGGGTGTTGTGCTTTCCACCAAAAAAGAACAGGTAGCACCTAGAGCTCCGTGTCCAATCTTAAAGCTTTAGCAAGGAGAGTAGCAGAGATGTTGAGAGCTTGAGGAGGAGGTGAGATGAGCCTCCAAACAGCCGCAAATTAGTCCCCCAAATAGCCCCAAATCAGCCCCAAACCTGTCCTCAAATAGCTCCCAAACAACCCCAAATGGCTAGTCAAAAAAAGTTGACTTTTTGGTTTGACCGTTTTGGATTCCCGTTCCGCCATTCTGGGTGCCGTTTCAACCCGTTCCCCCCATTCCACCTGTTCCGGGTCACCGTTCCGGTTACACCCCGTTCCAGAACGACGTTTTGTTCTCGACTCCGTTTCAGGAGTCGAACCTGTGGAACGCCGTTTTGAAACATTTAGGGTCCGTTCCGTCCGTTCCCTATTACTATGCTCCATAGGTTGTCACAAGTTGTGCATGTTGCCGAAAGACCACTATGTACAAGCCAGCTCCCAACTACAGTAGCTCAATGTGCAACCAGCCACCACTGAAACAAAGTGACTCGCCGCGGTTGTCTGGAGTACCACAACCTCGCCCAAAAAGCTGACAAGAACTCAGTTGTGAGACCCTCCTCCTGCCAATGATGTGCTACAGCAAGACGAGCCTCTCTTCGCGTTGCCAGTATGTGACATCCCAGACGACCAATATACTGAAAGAAAGGAATACCTGGGTGGTCGGCTTAGGAGAAGGGGTCCCTCCAAAACAACTCTCTAGGATCCCATTGCACACGTGCTAGAGGAAAAATCTCCAAGCCCACAGCCTCCAGTGGCTAGTCTGAAGAGCTACTGGGTCAGGATCTATGACACAAGTCCTCCCAGAGATGCCCACAACCTGGATCCTCTGAAAATAGCACTCTGCCACTTGTGGGGCCTCTACTGAAACTCAATGTAAACGACCCTCACCCAATAGCTCGAACAATAGGGAGGGTACAGTCTCTGAGTAAGCCCAAACTGCGATGAGAACCTCCAGTCGCATGAAGATCCCCATCCATTTGGGTTCCACTGACTCAAGAGGTGTGAGCCATGCAGCTGGTACTGCCTCTCTGATGTCCTGACACATGCTCTGCACCCCTCTCATGCCCTGTAGCTGGATGCTCTGAAGCTCCTCTGACAAGCTTGAGAATCGTAACCAGTCACCTAGAGAGGGTGCTGGACCCTCTTCCATGGGACCCCAAGAAACATAAGGCCGACTACCAACCAAGTGGCCTCTCTGAGTGCTAACTATGGGGTCCCAAAAAGGAGCTGCCTCAGGTGCTCCTCCGTGAAAGTAGGCTGATGCTACTCCAGGCCTCTTTGTAGCTGCTCCCAGGAGCGGAGCAGACTCACAGCAAAACGGTCCTCCAGTCTCCTCCTCAGGCCAACTCTGTGCATCTTTGTGAAGATCCATCTGGTCGAAGGTCGCTAGGGGCCTCTAGCCTGGGGCACCCTAGCACTAAGCCGTTGAAGAAAAAACTCCTTCCAAGAATCCTCCCTTAGAATCAATCCTCTGACAACAAACTTCCCAAGAAGGGCTCTGCTCTGCTGTGCTGGGTCTATGATCCCGAACCCTCCCTGAGAACAAGGAAGAGTGATGACCGGCCAGGCCACTTTGGCCCGTGCTATCTGAGTGTCACACCCAAACCAAAGGAATTTCCTGATCAACCTCTCTACCTGACTGATGCAGGAACTCGAAAAGTCCAACAAGAAGTGATGTGCCACATAGTAGCCAACAAGAGTTGTAGTAGCCAACAACACCTGGTTGGCCACTACAACTCTGCCTGCCAAGGAAAGACGTGCGAAATTCTAGTGTAACAGCTTCCTCCTGATATGTTGAGGAGGAGGGGAGAAATCTGTTGCTCAGGGGACAAATCCAAACCAACATGGCAGCCCAAGTATCGAACTGCAGTCCCAGGGGGAATCCATCCGAAACCCTTACTTGGCAGCCAATCTCTCATAGGAGCACTACCAACCGAGACAGCCACAGTATTTCTCCAATTTATCCGTGCGCCTCATGCACAACAAAAGGCCTCAAGAGTCTTACTCACACTTGCGAAGGTTGGACTCCTAGCCCTCCAAGTACAAAGCTGAGTCATCTGTAAACTCAGCATCCAGCAACTCCTCGCCCCGAATAGGGAGTGGTAAGCCACGTAAACCAACCTGCTGTGAAACCAAAAATCTGCTCATTGCCTCAGCATAGAACAGAAAGAGAAAGGGGGCAGGAGGGTAGCCCTGTCTGACCGAATGTGTGAGCATGAAGCGATCTCCTCTACCACCTGCAAACAATACATGATTGTGTGCCTATTTGTAGAGAGATGACACACCTCTGATCCAAGCATCTGAGAAGCCCATCCTGCGTAGAGTGGCCTCCAAGAAGTCCCATTCAACTCTATCATAGGCCTTCTCAAAGGCGAGAAGAAGTATCACCAGATCCTCACAATGGAGGTGAGCAAGGGTAGAAGCCTCCCAAAACATAAAGATGTTGTCAAGGATACTACGCTCCTTGACAAAACATGTCTGTGTCCCATGTATAATGCTCTCTAGAAGTGGCTGAATCCTCAACCTTAGAGCCTTGGTAAGAATTTTGTAGGCTGCGTTGAGGATGATGATGTGCCGCCACTGTCAAATCTCATCCAAGGAGCCACCCTCCTCGGGAATGAGGTAAATGACACCCTCACCCATGCTATTAGGCATCTCTCCTGTGTGCTCCTAGGATGTATTGAAAAGCATTGCAAAGATCTGAGCCAAGCAAGTCCCAGTACTCTAAGAAAAAACAGGGAGTCAAACCATCCTCACCTAAACAGCTACCACGAGGAAGTGCTCTAAGGGCCACGTGGAGCTCCTCTAGCTGAAGAGTCAGCTCAAGCCTCTGGCGCATCTCCTCAGTCACAAGACAAAGCATCCATGCCCAAACCTGCAATCTGCAAGCATCCTAACACTCTCTGACTGAGGCTTTGCTGAAAGTAGGTCACGATAAAAGTCAGTAGCAACTGCTCGCATGTCCTCAGGCTCTGAAGCAACTGACCCGTCGGGCCTCCTCAATTGGCTGACCCTGGCATGTGTATATCGGTGTCCCACTGCCTCAAAGAAATCCCCTGTAACTCTGTCACCCACCTCAGTCCACTAAGATGCCTATCAATGGAAGGCAAACTCATGGCATCTCTCATTTGTGGTGGCAAGCTCTTGGCGAGCCTGCTGCAATTGCTCCTCCAACCAAGGACTGTCTTGTAGCTGCTCTTGCATCCTCTGCAACGAAGCAACACCCCTTCGGAGGCGCTGCTCCTCCTATCTCGCTGCAGCCAGGCGGGCCATGGACTCCTGAGAAGAAAAAGCCGACTAAGCTAAGCAAGCCTAGAGGCCACTCTGTGAGCAGGAGAGTCTTGTACGGCTAATCCCTCTGTCCAAAGAGCCACCTCTCTCTCTTTGAGCGTAGAGTCCAGCAAAACCCTCTTAGGAATACAAAGCATCGTGCTCTCCCTCCTCTGTCTATCTATCACTATGAGGATAACTGGTGCATGATCCGGAAAAGAAGTCCTAGCCAAAATGCAAACTATCCCACCCAAGTCACAGAAGTGGTCACTAGTGTAGAAGCGATCTATCCGAGATAGATTCACTCCACTCACTCTACAATCCAAATAAGAGAAGGCCAAACTGTCAAGGGGCCTCACAAAGCTAGAATGCGGCCACACATCTAAAACCCGCAGTCATACAAGGTGCCAACTCAACTCCATGCACAGTAGTATGGCTACCTCCAGTCCTGTCAAAGGGGTCCTCCAACATGTTGAAGTCACCCCCAATGCACCATTGCTCTGCCTGCGGCAGAGACTCAATAATATGAGACCAAAACTCTGCATGTGCACTCGCCACATTGGGCGCATAGATGTTCAAGAAGCCCACAAGGCAACCTTGAACCTGCATAGTGATCCATTGAGCCTTGCCTTGCACAATAAATTATAATCCCTCTACCCACAATGGCGTGCTCCAAAGAGTCTACAATAGTCATGCATACCCCTCCCTGGATGCCTCCAGGTCTAAATGCAGCTAACCAAAACGTCACATAGCGACCACGCAAAATTTGACCACATCATCGAATGCGGCTCTCACAAATATGATGCTCATGTAGCATAAGAATGTCAATCTTACCACCCACAAGGAATCTCTGCAGCTCTTGACGTAGCCGACCCCTCTAACGCATGAGATGATCCTCATGGAGTCAATGAGAGAAAACAAGTGGTATCATAGCAGCCAACCTCACTATCTTTGAGGCCGGTTTGGATGGGGAGTAATCCGCATCCGAACCACCTCTAGACAAGCACGAAAGGAGTGACTATCCCACCCAGGGCTAAACCGAGCGTGCAACCGGAAGGGCTACATCCTCTGTCCAAGAATCCTCATATAAAATATATAACAAGGAGGGCTCTGAGTGTCAGCAAACAAATGCATCACAATGTGCCTGCAACCTGCTTCATCCAGATGCGTCATGTTGAACTTGGCAAGAGGCCAAAGTGTCTGCACCAATTCTGTCACCCCTAAGTCCCCTATGTGGTGTGAGAACTCAGTAGCCTAAATGTGGAGCTAGCCAAGAATTGTGTGTTGGGTCCACTCTGTGGAATCTCTACCACACATCGGAAAGGAGAAACCTACCGCTGTGTCAAAAGCAAGCCTCCTCCAGGTCAGAAGAAGAGTTGCCTAGGAACCGTTTGAAGCTGTAGTCGAAGAAGTCCCAGCATTTGCGAATGTCAAAGCTAGTCAAACCTCTAGGGATTGCTGCAAAAAGAGAAGTTTGCACCAAAAGAAGCGGCCTCAGGTGGGGCTATCCCTCTCGAGCCACACAACTCATAGTGAAGGTACTACCAAGAGATCCCCTCACGGCAGACGCGTGTCCAGTCCCCTGCGTCTAAGGAGGAGTGGAGGAGGGTTCGCGAGATGAGGCTGAGGGCCCCACCAAGGAGAGAGGAGGGGTGGGAAGCGGAGGTGGAGGTGGGGGAGAGGGGGGTGGAGGAGGCAGAGCGGCAACGTCTGAGAGGTGGAGGAGCTGAAGTGGACGGGGCCTCCTCAAGCGGGTCCTGCTGAAGTGGGGTCAAAACGGTTCCCAATCCGAATTTAGTGTTGTTGAGCTGCAACAGGTCGGTCACTAGGGGGAGTAGTGGGGCAAGCCCATCCCTGTCAACGGCGGCGAGGCACCTGCTGTCAATCGTCAGCTGTCTGACCGCTGGTCTTAGTCGAGGTACCAGCCTGTGTGTCTTGAGTGTCCGGCTATTGGGCATGCTTAGCCTTGGAAGGCTACGCATGCGTGTGGGTTGATGTCTCCTGCGAGGACAGGCCTTTTCCAAATGGCCTATCTGTGTGTAAATGAAACACTGATTCGGGAGGCCCGAATACTCCAGGATCTGACAAAACTAACCTCCACTCACCCGAGATAGTAGGATGACCTTCGGAAGAGTGTGAGTGTCTCGAACTAGAATACGTACTATGCGGACGCTGGCCGCCTTGGCAGCTACAAAGGCTGTCGTACGAGGTGTCTCCAGGACAGTCCCAATCTCTGAGCCTATCCTGGAAAAAAGTAGCAGGTACTCCCTCCTCAAACCGGGAAAGAAGACGGAGATGGGAAGGTCTGCCTCCTCTACCAGAACATCAGTAGCTAAATCAAAACCATGCCTCCATTGTCGAATGTGGGCTCGAACTGCTTGAATGGCCAAAGCGCTCATCGCAATAACCTTGGACGCCATGTCGGAGGTCTAGAACTCTACTTGATAGTAACCACGTCCAAGGAACCGAACATCCAAGATCTTGTCCACCTCTGCGAGAAGGCGGACAAGCTTTTTTTTTGTGGGGGGAGGGGGGGGAAGCGATGGCGAGAGAGGAGGGGGTGCAATGCGTGCGCAAGGAGAGAGGGCAAAGGCAACAGCAAACGTTCGCATTTCAAATATTCTTATAACAACGCTAACGACGACTTTAGAAACACTATAATAATTTTATAAAGTGTGTAGTTGACATCGAAATGTTCACCGATGCGGAGGTGGAGACGCTCAAGATGAACCTTGGCAATTGGGCAAAAGGTTTTGCATTAGAAGTAGCCAAGTAGAATTGTGCTTTGGGTTTACCTAAACCTTTTTAAGGGAGGTGGATAATTTTTTGCTATGACAATTCGTATGTATATTCAATTTTCAGGGCTTTAGAAATGGTACTTTGTATGCAAACTTGATTAACTTGCTACATTGTCAAACAAGTGGTGGTTCATGATTCTAATGACAGATGGTTTTATGGATTTTTCAAGGTTTTATGAAGTGTGTGGTTTGTTGGTATTTATGCTTTGTGATTTATGGTAAGTGTGGTTTGTTGGAGTTTATGATCTATGGTCTACAATTTAGGGTTCGAATGGTTATTTTTATGGCTTTATCCAATAAGTAACTTCGAATAGTACCTTGAAAGTATTTACGACGACTTGGGCATCACTATGATAATTTTATAAATTGTGTAGTTGAGATCAGAATGGTTCACCTATGCGGAGGTGGAGGCGTAGAAATTCGTATGCAAACTTGATTAACTTGCTACATTCTCATAGAAGAGGTGATTCATGACTCTAATGGCGTATGGAAAGATATTTCAAAATTGTATGAAGTGTGTTGTTTGTTGGTGTTTATACCTTGTGATTTATGGTATGTGTGGTTTGTTGGAGTTTATGGTCCATGGTCTGTGATTTAGGGTTTGAATGGTTATTGTCATGGCGTATGGAAAGATATTTCAAGGTTGTATGAAGTGTGTTGTTTGTTGGTGTTTATACCTTGTGATTTATGGTCTGTGTGGTTTGTTGGAGTTTATGGGGTAGGGAATGGACACTTAGTGTCCATTCCTCATAATACCTGCGACCCCTTGGCGACCGGCGGAGGCCAGGAGCGCGGGAGTAGGTATTATGAGAGAATGGACACTAAGTGTCCATTCCCGACCGTCAAGGGTCGCTAGGAGGCAGGCCAAGTTGATGTGATGTTGACGAAGATTGCAGAGCTGCACAGACGTTCTCAATTGTTGCTAGGCCTGCACAAGGTACAGTTCAAAGGACACACCACACCTGCCAACATAGAGAAGATTACGCATGTTGATGGGGCTTACTATCATTCGCGATGAAGACTGACCAACTGATGATTAATTATGACTGCTGACGGGGCTCCCAATCATTGGAAATGATTGAGAGGCTGCTGCTAATTTATTACGCTTGCTGACCTGTCGTCAATCTGTCGGCTGCAGCAGTGATTCCGCTCCAGAAAAGACAGCTGATGAAGCGCCAGGATGCACTGCCCGCTGACCAGCGACCTTGACGGTCCATGGTCTGCGATTTAGGGTTTGAATGGTTATTGTCATGACTTTATCCAATTAGTGAGATGGTTCAATCATGGTTTGGTTTTATGATATGAATGGTCATTGTAATGGCTTTATCCAATCTGGGACAATTCAGTCCATGGGACATGATTATGGTTCGGTTTTATGGTATGTGTGGTTTGTTGTGAGTTTACTGTCTATGGTATATGGTTTAGGCTTGTAAGAAATGTACATGATTTATGGCTCTGATGCCTTGTTGTTATGTAGTCGTTCACCGTCTGTAATTCAGGTGCGATAGTTCATGGTGCAGATGGTTATGATTCATGGCATGATTTGGTTTTATTTTGTGATTTTAGTCAATTTGGGTTCGAATGCTTTACTCGTATTTCTCACTTGAACTTCACTAAATTTGGGCTACATAAATCTTCTACTCTTATTGTTTGGATTTTTAGTAAATTTGGGTTGTAGAGATAGTAAATTGGGGTTATGGGATAGTAAATTCCGGTTGTGGATTGCATAACCTTGATAAACAAGCTCTTTGGATATTTGAGTAAATTTGGGTTGTGGGAATAGTAAGTTCGGGCAATACCTCTATCATTCATACAAAAATGGTTAGACTTTGACTTAAGTGAGTTTAGGGCCATAGATCCCTTGCTAAAAAGCCCGTGTGAGATAGTGAGGAGGGAAGGGAGGTTGTTTCATGAATCTCAAGGGAAGGTGGTGTCTCAAAACACCTTTTTTTTTGCTTTTTTGAAGGGGGGCAAGTACCTTCTTCGAGGTCGTAGTTGAGCAGGTTGGCCAGGTCTTCTATGTTTTGATGGAATCTTGCATTCTTCTAGAAAGCTTCTCCACTGCAGGTCTTGATTTTATCCACTTTCTTAAAGAGCGTCATGTGTTCATCACATCTAGGAGATGACCCTCTTCAAGGTCTCCCTATGATGATTTCAAAAAGTAATAAGAGCAGCTATTTTGTATTTCATATTCTTTGAATGTTATGGATATTGAAAGTATTTGCTGGTAAATTATGTGAAATCTAGGACTAGAATCACTCACTGATTTAAACAGTGTTGTGAGTATCTTAGATGATTTTATGAATAGCGGTATGAGATAAAAATTTGAGAAACCTGTGGTGAGACTTAAGCTTTTTTAGCATAATATTATATATATTTCCCAAATGAAACAAGAATAAAGATGCATGCCTATAAGCGTCAAAAGGCAGGTGAGGTGCTATATAGATTGGAATCTGGATGAAGTGATTGATTGTGATGTTTGCAAGAGAGAATTGAGTGCTATTTGGTAGGGAAAAAGTGCAGCTTTTACTTGTGATCTCTTAGATAAAAATTGAGTTTTTTAAAGGCTGGCTAGAGCTCCATAGAGGGTGGCAAGTAATGCACTTACGGAAACTACTTATCCATGTATCCTATATATCAACAACAAATGTTCCCTTCATAATTCAATCTAGAAAATCCATTAAAATGATGTATCAAAAACACTTACTAATTTTCCTTTAATTTCTAATTTCATACAAAAAAGAAACAAAATCCAATAAATAATTGTTAGAAAAAAGGCCGATATGGCCTAGGCGGTTGGCCGCCCATCCAGTACTACTAACAATCTCTACCTTATTCTCTGTACTCTAGTAGAGATAAGCAATAAGGAGCTCTCATGTATCATGCTCCACCCAACAAGTCTCTCTCTCTCTCTCTCTCTCTCTCTCTCTCTCTCTCCCTCCATTTTTACATGACTCTACACATTAGAGTATGACGGATCATGCTCACATTTTCCTTGAAAAAAAATTTCAATGCAACAAAAGAAAGAGCATTGATTTCAGCCATTCCACTCAAAGCATCATAGCCACAACATTGTAGTAGCCCATACAATACCTTCCCTTGCAATCATACTCTTGGAAAATATTAGTCCCATCAAGCCTCTCCACCCTTCAAATCAATTTGTTGTGAAAACCACTTAATAGTTTTGTGATCGAACACAACATGGAAGGTTGCATCCTAAAAGCAACGATGCCATAAGCGTAATGCATATAGAAATGCAAATAGTTCTTTCTCCTAAAAGAAGAATTACGTTGACCCTTGAGGAGTCTTTCGATTTTAAAAGCAAGAGGATGACCGTCTTGGAGTAAGACAATACATATGGTCGTATTACTAGCATAAGTCTCTATCACAAATGATTTTTGTGGTGACAATAGCTAGAACTAGTTTTGTAGCTAAAGCTACTTTAAGCTTTTTGAAACTACGACGAGGTTGTCCAGAGAAATTATTTCATCGATTTTTTAATTGATCGATCGTAGGGACCATAATCTTAGCATAACCTTGAATATACTTGTGGTAGAACCTAGAGATTCCAAAAAAGATTCGCAATTCCTCCAACTTACAAGGAGGCCTCTTCAAAAGCACCTCAACTTTTTTGGTCTTAAGCCCAACGTGAGAGATTAAATGACCCAAATATTGTATCTCAGTGTTGAAAAACTAGAGGAAAAACTCAAATTTACACTACCTTAGCATAAAGGTGGCTCTCCCTTAGCAAAGCAAGAACTTTTTTGAGATGCTCTAAATGCTCCTCGATAGTTGCATTTGAAAATAACAATGTCATCAAGGAAGACAATGACAAGCTTACCAAGATATGACATCAAGACACTATCCATAAGTGTGATCAAGGTAGCAAGAGTGCTAGCTAAACCAAAAAGGTATAACTAAGAATTCATAGTATCTGAACCATGTACATAATGCTTTTTGGCAATATCATTAGTATGAATGTGTACCTGATGTTAACCAAATGTATATCAATTTTAGAAAAGTAGCATGCTCTACTAAGTCGATCAAATAGCTCATCAACATGGGACATGGGATACTTATCCTTAATTGTGATTTAGTTTAAGCCATGATATTCAATGCACATATACACAGACCCATCTTGCTTCTTCACTAATAGTATACGTGAAGCCCAAGGTGAAGAACTAGACCTAATGAACCCACAACTGAGATAGTCACTAATTTGATGCTCGAAAGTAATATCTTCACTATCTTAATGGATATGGTAGTTTGCTAATGGGTTTACTATCATGGACTATGTCTATGCCATGTTTTACAAAGCATGCAAGAGTTAAATTGGGTAGCAAACTGGCAGAAAAATATCATTATATTCTTTCAATAATTGTTACTCATGAGTAGAATTATCCACAGTAGGAGAATGTTATAAATAACAAGAATCAAACAAGTAGTAACTCAAAGGATTCCTTTTGTTGTATTACATCTCTTCACAAATCCACCTCTGAAGAAGAAATCAGAGGGAAAGGGGGAACATCTTTTTCACCCAATAGCAAGATATGTTTTCCATTGGCATCAAACAATAAAAAGTATTATGTTCATAACTCCTTTTCAAAGAGGGGCGAAGCAAACATAACCATTCTTCATTGAGCACAACATCAGCTCAATTCATATTCATAACCTAAAAATCAAGGTTCATAGTGTGGCCTTGTATCTTCAAAGGAACATCATTATCAACTATATTCCATACATTGGAACCTAAGACATCTTATACTCATGGGTAATGTGTGATTGTTGTAACTTCAACCGCTTCACTAACTTGTAATTAAGGAAGTTATGAGATGCGCCACCATCTTATACTCATGGGTATTTGGTGATTGTTTTAACTTCAACCGCTTAACTAACTTGTAGTTAAGGAAGTTATGAGATGCACCATTATCCACAAAAATTTTGACTTTGTGCCCATGAATTAAACCATGCACACAAAGAAGCTCATCTTGCCCAAAAGTTGGTTGTCACATAGAAGTCATGGAACAACATTCATGATCAAGTTTTGAATGAGAAGCTTGAAACTTCAAAGTACTTTGATGAGTCGAAAAGTGGAATCAATTGCACCATATTCAAAGCCCGAGGGATTCACCATGGAAAACTTATTGCACCACGTAAGTGCAGGGGAGGGGTTTTTTTTAACAAGTTAAATAAGCATATAATGTTAGGACATGGGTCTTGTACCCTAAGAACTAGTTTAGTCAAGGACTACGGCCAAGGGTCAGGCTAGGCAGTGTGGACAGAGGATCCGTCTAGGGCAAGGGGCTAGGAGCCCGCATATAAAGGGAGGTTGGGAGGAGGATCCAAGAGAGCCTAGTTTCCTAGTTTCTTACACTGGTATCAGAGCTTAGGACTCTCTTCCACCCTCTCTCTAGTCGTGGTCATCTTTGGCTCCTAAAAATAGGGCGTTTAGGTGAGAACCGTAGCCTTAGAAGGCTTTTTCCAAAAATAGCCGAGGATGTTGTCTAAATCGGGTATGTTGCCCGTTTTGGACGTGTGTGTGTGGTGCATGCTTTGACAAGGATTCGGGCTGGGAAGAAGCACCCTGTGGAGGTAGAGCTTTTCCCAGAACACCGCGGCCGTAGCCGGCCTGTGCGAGCCCCGCCATCGTCACCTTCCTCCTCATCGAAGAGCGCTCGCTACCTGCGCTGTTTGGGCTTGAAAAAACCCTTTGTATTCACACTAAAAGGCCTATGGCCATTGGCTTTGAGCTTTGGCCATAGTGGAAGGCCCTTCCCACCAACCGGGCGGCATAAACAAGGGCCGGCAAGCCTTCCTCCGTTCTCGCGCTCCTTGGGAAGATAAACGACCACCAGTTCGTTGTGCTGCAGGAATAATTCAGTATTCCGAGCAAGCTGCAAACTCCGAATGAATTTCCGTTTGCATAAGATGCAAATCCCGTCATCGGCTACTATGAATTGATTTGTGTTTTCAAATGCGTCCTCGGCTCTAAATCAATTGTTGATTGCGCGGTGGCTTGGGATTTGCAATCCGACTTCGACCTAGGCGTTCAGTTCATTTGAATACATAATTACCCAGTTAATTCTATCAATCTGCTATGAGTTCGATTAAGTGTTGAGACAATTCACGGCTACGATGTGGAGTTCGCTAAGACGATTCACTGCTACGACGCGGCATTCTCTATACTTTGCAAGTGCTACCAACATCAGGTATTTTTTCTGAGTACTTCTTACACTGCACGGTGTAGCCATGGATTCGGATATCAACATGACATTCGATTTTGAGCAAAGTACTCTCGACCCTACCAATGACGTCTCGTGGCCGGATACTCTCAAGGAGAGTACCCGCGACGCTACGGCAGGAGAAGATACTTATGAATTGCTCGATATTCAAGAATTTCGTGCACTTCAGACACGCATGACAGTCATGGATGAAAATTTTAAGTCTTTAAATGAAAACGTCACTAAACTTTCCACTTTATTCATTCAATTGCTGCAACAACAGACTAAGAGTTCGGCTAACACTCACATGCATGAGCACGTTGGAACACAAGGGCAAGGCCCAATTAATGAAACACTGCAAACTCTCACTGCCAAAGAGGTAGATGATTTATTGAAGAATTTCAAACCACCAGTTTTCAAAGGCGAAGACCGAGACCGCAATAAGGATGCAGTGAACAGCTTTCTCAGTAAATGGGATGGAATTCACGCCTTACGGTGGCGAACTCCGGATGCAGTAAGAGCTCTGCAAAAGAGCTTAACTCTGGAAGGCAAGGCCTACAAATGGTGGATGTCTCTCAAGGAGAAGAACATCATACCACAGAGTTGGAAAGCCTTTGAATCAATATTTAGCAAGGAATTTTTGCCTACAAATGAGGCCGATAGGAATTGGACCGCTTGGGACACGTGCTCCATGCACCAATTTCCATCCCTCCTTGAATATATCTCTCACTATAGAGACGTCATCCTCAAGTTGGAAGGATTGGATACCTTTCAACAAGTACGAGGGTTCATACGAGGGCTGACTCCAGAACTTAAGAAGTACGTCAAATCTCAGGACCCTAAAACACTTCAGGAAGCCATAGTGAAAGCACATATTCATGATGACCCTGATGATAAGAAAACACATAACAGTCACGTGCCTGCTAGTACACATAGTAACACATGCACTCAGTATGGGCACAATAAACAAAAATTTATAGTTGCAAATTCAGATGCATCTAAAAAACCCAAGGGGTCCAGGGGTCCTCTCTCCCTTGAGGATTTTGATAAGGCCAAGAAAGAGAAGCTATGTTTTCAATGCTTAGGAAGAGGCCATGGCAAAAAGGATTGTCCCAAGGGGAAATCTGATGCCCAGTGAACAGAGAAAGCAGTGCACACGGTGCAACTACTGCCTCTCAAGTTTCCTCCAAGTTTTCTACAGTGGAAGTATCACACACTGAGGTGGTGCATGAACGCTGTCTAACAGCTTCCATGTGGCAACAAACCTTTGGACCACATGAGCTAGTACGTATGCACGGATATCTGCAGGGGCACAAGGTGCGCATCTTGGTAGATGATGGTGCTACGCATAATTTCATCAACTATGGATTGGTGAAAAAGCTCAAAGTGCTTCAAACTCCGAGTACCCACCACTACAAGGTAGCAATGATGAATGGACATGATAATGATATATGGGATACTCAATGCCGAGATGTTCCATTGGAAGTACAAGGGTACTCTACTTGTTTGGATTTTCAAGTTATGAACATGGAAAGGGCTGATGTGGTTCTTGGTAGGGAGTGGTTGCATAGCCTAGGACCATCACTGAAACGTAGCTATGAGCACAACAGTTTGATGTTTGATTCCCATGGCGCACATGTGTTGTTGTTAGGAGAAAAGGATTGTCCATCATCACCATTCATTTGTACTGCTGAGCTGATGCAGCTTGTTTCTGATAATGAAATAGAACAGGTTTTCTTGTGTTACTCACTATCTCATTTTCTTTCCAATCTTGAGTCTGTTGAACATTCCTCAACGCCGCATGCTTCTCTCTCCTCTATTCCACCAATTTCTAATTCTACAGAAGCAAACGTTGCTAATCAGTTACAAAAATTGTTAAAGGAATTTCAAGATATTTTTCCTAATGATTTGCCATCAGGTTTACCACCGACACGTTCAGTGCAACATGGCATTGACGTGGCTACAGGTTGTAAGCCTGTTAGTAAACCACAATACCGTATGAGTTACTCAGAGGCTACATAGGTGGAACGTCAACTTGCTGACTACCTTAGCAGAGGGTTTATACAACCCAGTTCTTCACCATGGGCTTCGCCTATACTTTTGGTGAAGAAAAAGGATGGCAGTATGCGCATGTGCATAGACTACCGGGGCTTAAATGCGGTGACAATTAAGAACAAATACCCATTGCCAAGGGTCGATGAGTTATTTGATAAGTTAACGCATAAACGAATTTTTTCAAAAATTGATTTGAGGTCAGGATATCACCAAGTCCGTATTCGGCTTACTGATATACCTAAGACTGCATTCCGAGCATGGTTTGGACATTACGAGTTTCTGGTGATGCCCTTTGGGTTAACCAATGCGCCCGCAACATTCATGACACTTATGGATAGTGTCTTGAAACCATATATGGGCAAATTTTTCATTGTGTTCCTCGATGACATTCTAGTTTATAGTGCTTCTGAAGAAGAGCACTTACAACATCTCAGGCAGGTGTTTGAGTTGTTACGTACAAACAAGTTATATGCCAAGGAATCTACATGTGATTTTCTCAAGGAAGAAATTCATTATTTAGGGCATGTCATTTTAGCTAATGGCCTTTACATGGATCAATCCAAAGTGGATACCATCCGGAAATGGCCACCTCTTAAAAATCTGGAAGAATTACAGATATTTTTAAGCTTTGCAGGTTTTTATCGACGGTTCGTTAAAAACTATGCTCACCTTGTTGTCCCTATGACGGACCAACTGAAAGGCAAAGGTAATGCTTTTCAGTGAGGTTCCGCTCAACAGTAGAGTTTTGAAACACTCAAAGATGCATTAGCAACAGCTCATATACGGGCTATTGTTGATCCTTTGAAACCATTCGTTTTGGAAACGGATGCCAGTGACCGTGCTATTGGAGCAGTCTTGTTACAAGACGGACAACCAATTGCATTTGAAAGTAAGCTGGATGCAGCTCAGCAGAATTATTTTGCTTACGAACGTGAACTCTATGCAATAGTGTCTGCCTTAAAGAGATAGTGTCACTATTTGTATGGTGCTCAGTTCGAGATTGTGTTTGACCATGAAAGCATCAAATGATTTACACAACAAACAGATTTAAAGGGTCAAAAAGCCAGGTGGGTCGAGATCCTTCAGGAATATGACGCCAAGTTAAGGTATCGCAAAGGCCGATACAATATAGTGGCAGATGCTCTCAGTCGAATGCCAGAGATCAATTCGCTATTGTTCACGGAACTTCGTAGTGAATTTTTAGATTCTCTCAAGGGAAAATATGAGCAAGATGAAACATATTCCAAAGTTTGGAGCCATGTTCAAAAGAGGGATCCTTCTCACTCCAATGCAGGTAGTGCGCAGTTAACCTCCACACCTAGTTCTCCTTTATCAAGTGATGAACTACAGCGATGGAAGCATTTTACCATCGACAATGGGTACCTACTCCACAAGGGGAGAGTTTGCATACCGACGAACACAGACATTCGGTGCCAAATTCTTTATGAATGTCATGATAGTCCAAGTGCAGGGCACCCGGAGATTAGAAAAACTTATTCTCTCGTAAGACGACAGTTTTACTGGCCAGGTCTCCATGGCTTTGTTCAAGCTTATATCTTGCATTGCCAAAAATGTCACGTAAACAAATCAGAGCGCCTAAAAGCAGGAGGACTCTTACATCCTTTGAAAATTCCCAATGGAAATTGGGAAAGTATCTCCATGGATTTCATAGTAGGTTTACCAACCACTATACGAGGTCATGACTCAGTATGGGTGGTCGTAGACAGGTTGACTAAACTATGTAAGTTTATTCCGACCAAATCAACAGTTAAGACACCAGAACTAGCAAGATTATTTGTGGAAAATCTATACAAATTGTACGGGTTGCCAAGTAATATTGTTAGTGACTGTGACCCAAAGTTTAACAGCCACTTTTGGAGAGCTGTATTTAAACGATTGGGTACACAACTCAACCTCAGTACAACTGACCATCCAGAAACAGATGGTCAAACAAAACGGGTTAACCAGGTGCTAGAGGATATGCTAAGAGCATATGTCAGCAAAAAACAGACAGACTGGGAAGAATACTTACCTATTCTCGAGTTTGCCTACAACAGTTCTAAGCATGTTACAACAGGCTTCAGTCCTTTCATGCTCATGTACGGATTCCAACCTAGGTCACCAGTTATGGTAGGGTTGGCAACCGAAAAAATCCAACAGGTTAAGGATTTTCTCTAAGACCACATGGATATGCTGAAACTTGCTCGTCAGAACGTCCGACAAGCATAGGATCGGTATAACAAATACGATGATGAGAAACATCGGCAAGTTACCTTCGAAGAAGGAGAGGAAGTATTTTTACGTGTGCCAGAACATTCAGAAAGTCTGAAAACTGGACCGACACCTAAATTATCTCCCCGGTATTATGGGCCTTTCAAAATACTCAAGCGAGTTGGTGATAGCACCCACAAACTACTACTACCATCACACTCTCGCATTCATCCGGTGTTTCATGTAAGCCGGTTACGAAAGCGGTTACATGGGGACGACAACGTCATTGACCAAGAGGTTTTGGTCGATTACATTGAACCTCCTACGTTACCGCATGAACTTGAACGTGTTATGGATTATCATGAGTTGCATACACGCCATCATGTACGACAACAAGCCTTAATCAAGTGGAAAGACCGACCTCAAGAAGGTGCCACTTGGGAAAACATTAGTGTTCTTAAGAAGAATTTTCCCACTTTTGTTTTCGAGGACGAAAACTCTCCTTTAAGGGGGGAGTAATGTCAGGACACGGGTCCTGTACCCTAAGAACTAGGTTAGTCAAGGACTACGGCCAAGGGTCGGGCTAGGCAGTGTGGACAGGGGATCCGTCTAGGGCAAGGGGTTAGGAGCCCGCCTATAAAGAGAGGTTGGGAGGAGGATCCAAGAGAGCCTAGTTGCCTAGTTTCTTACATATAAGTTAGGGGAAAACCCCCAATAATTTATCTTCCAAGCTTAAAAATAAGGGATGGGGGTATCATACTTGGGGGGGGAGGGGGGATCTTACCCGATTTGATTACTTGTAGTGATTGGTCACCAGTGTGTGCTAGATGAATTTTGGGAAAGTTTTTTCTCAAGTCACACATCAAATTTTGCATCAAGACGGTCATAGATAAGGGCTGATTTGGAGTAGGTCAAGGGTTGATTTACGCTACCTTTGGATGGGTTGAGAATTGGACGAGTACCCAGAGTGCATGTTGATTAGGCATATAGTTTAAAACTCAAACTAAGACACATTGAAGGTACATCTAGCTATCAACAAAAGCGGTTCCTTAGTATGTTGCCAATCACTATGCTACTTACTCTTTGACTTTTTTTACTCAGTTAGATCATGTGAGACCTAAATTTTATATGTAAGATAGGGGTATGATAGTTTTATTCATTGATTGTTGTATAATGTAATGGAAATGGCCTATGAACTTTGAGAAAAGCGGAATTAAGAGAATTAAAGTGAGCATTTTTGTGAGATCACTTTGAGAACATAGAGGGTGAACTTAATTGATGGTAGCAACATGAACATAGTACTTAATTACCTTGGCATGAACAATACTTTTTCAAGAGAGAGAGTATTAGAGAACATGACAATAGTTGAGGACCGAATTTACTTGGAGCAGGTCCCCCCTCCAAAAGGCATTTGTATTACAGATTCTTCCATCAAGAGAGACTTGGTACGATACAATCTTTGTGTTCCTTGTGACCTTGGTGATGCTATGAAGATGGAAAGCTTCATGCATCATGAGCATAATATAAACTTTGCAAAAATCATTAACTATCCCAAGGCCTCAAACATCTTCGAAGGTGGAGAGAGCTAGCGGGAAATGAGGGTAGGGAAGAGGAAGAAGAATCATTTATAGGAGAAAGAAATAGTTCCTCACTTATCATCACTCTTCTTGATTAGTATAGCTTAATAGCATAGTAATGAAGATGAAGCGATGGCAAGCTTAAGCATTGAAGCATGGCTCTTGGTTGGATTTGCATTCCATAGCGAAGATTTTTGGTGTAGGCTCTCAACTTCTCAACAAGCTTGGAGAAGGAGATGGAGCTCTTGCACTTTTCACTCCACACAATGAGAGAGTGTGTGTGTGGATGTGGGAGAGTATACCCCCTCTCATTCTTGGTCCACCTCTCTCTCTCTCTCTCTCTCTCTCTCTCTCTCTCTCACTCGTATTATTTAATTATATCATTTGGACATGTGTCCTCTTTTTTCTCTTTGAGAGAAATAACTTAATTATTTAATTTTATGCATCTAAATTCTCATTGGACCCCTTTAAATCATATCCAATAGGATTCAAGCACATCATGAGGGCCACATGTGGAGGATTTTGACATGTGTCTTTTATGCTTCTTAAGTCATTTGGTTTAAATTGAACACTTCAAGGACTTAGTCTTTCAAGCATGAAAACCATTTATGTCTCTTGAGAGTTTATCTTTGAATTGAACACTTCAAGAACCTTAGTCATTTAAGCATAAAAATCACCTCAAGCTTTGGCAAGGTTCCCACAAACACTTTAAGCACTTTAGTTAACAAACCAACAAGCACCTCGTACTTGGGCAAGAGTCCCACCTCAAGGTCTCAACCCTAGCTTGCCTAAGGTCAAAGGACTTTTTAACACTAACTTTTGGAGGTCTTTAATGAACCTAACCCTAAGGTCTTTTAAGCTCCATTAGATGCACTTTGTTCTTTGATAGACTACCTCTTTTTGGACCCCTATTGAGATGTAACCATGTCTCCTCTTGGTCCCTTGTTGAGGTTAATCTAGAAGCACTTATTGTACATTGCTCTTTGCTAAACTATTTCTTTTTGGACCCCTATTGAGATGCAATCATTTCTCCTTTTGGTCCCCTCTTGAGATAGGTTTAGAAGCACATATCTAAATCTTAACTCTTGTTCCCTTTTTATCTTTCCATATTAGGTAATCAATTTAATATGAGAAAATCATTTGGTAAAGCTAGATATTATATTTTATGACATATAAGCGTAGAAATGGGGGTCATATTCCCTAATATGAGTTGTATATAGGGTATTTATCAAAGTTGTCCACTCGCAAGTGGCGTTCCGTTTTGTATTTAGAGTGAATCACCTAGAAATCAAAGTGGAAGGCTTACTGAAAGAGTCATCATTAGCCTTCAAGTAAGGCCCATCTTTGTGCGTATGAGAATTTTATAGACATTGATAACATAACTTCTCCTTGCAAACCTTACTATCCTTCTAAGAAGTGAGTGGTCCTCGAGAGTCGCAGCGTTCGAGAAAAAGCTGTCTCAACTTATTGCTCTCCCTTAGAAATCCCAAAATGTTGACCAAGAGCAAAGCGAAAGAAAAAAAATCAGCTTGATTTTTAACATGAAGGTATAAACTTAGTCGATACATGTTTTGCACTATTATAAGCAAATTCTAAGATGGGCAGATAATCCTCCCAATTAGATTTCTTTTTGCAAGCATATGCTCATAGCATATCTTTAAGGACTTTGGTTAATCCGTTTGGTTTGACCATCGGTTTCCAGATGATCAGTCATACTTACATTGAGGTTCATACCCAATCTCTTAAAAACAACCCTCCAAAAATGATTGTTAAACTTAGGATTGCAATCACTTACAATGTTAGCACATAATCCATATGACCTATAAACATGCTCCACAAATAGCCATGCTAACTCAAGAGTCTTGACTGTGGACTTTGTAGGAATAAACCTACACATTTTAGTCGATTTGTCTACAATATCCCAAATCGAGTCATAACCTAGTTGAGTATTTGGTAGACCAACGATAAAATCCATAGAAATACTTTCCCACTTACCATTGGGTATTTCCAATGGATGCAAGAGATCTCCAGCCTTCAAGCACTTTGCTTTGTTCATCTGGCTCTTGTGGCAATGCAAGACATAGTGGTGGACATCCCGATGCAAGCAAGTTCAATACAATTGTCATTGTACGAGTACATAAGTCTTTCTTATGTCTGGGTCCTGCACTTGGACTATCATGACACTCATAAAGTATGTGGCATCGAGTATCTATGTCCGTTACTACACACACTCTCCCCTTGTGGAGTAAGTACCTATCTAATAAATACCGCTCTAGTAACAGAGTGGAGGGCCCTTGGAACATAATTTGTGCTTTTGAAGAGTGGAAAGAATTTCTAGAAAGAAGGGCTTGTTCCAAATTTTTGATAGTTTCACCCTTCCACTCACTAAGAGTGGTACTTACCCTTGCGACAAAATCACTCAAGGTTAGGTGTGTAAAAGCAACTTTGGTGTGAACGCGAATCCGCCAAGGTGTGCACCTGCCAGAAGAAGATTAGTGGGTGATGAATTTTTTCTTCCTTCTTAAGCGGGTGTTTTGTAGTCTATGTCATCACTCAAAGTGGAATGGATACTCAAAGTTTGGGCAATGAGTCAAAGTTTAATTGAGTCATGACCCCCGGTGGATTGTTTCCATATCCACCATAATCCATTCACATCTACACTTTGAACCGAACCATCTTCTATGGAAGAGGTGATGAAGTCAATGATGGAGATGATGGTGCAGTAGGATGTTAAGTGGCTAGCCGTAGAGAAGGAATACAACGAGAAGCAAATAACCTTAGGGAAGGAACGGCTGGCTGCTGACAAAGAGTGTATGGCTTTGGAGGCTACGCGAGGCATCTTGCTTTGCTTTGGAGGCATTTCAAATCACTTCTCACGATGTGTGAGAGGCATCTAGGGATTGACGCATGCAAGAATTGGCCAGTACTATTCTTTCAATCTGATTCGAGCCATAAGAATGGTCAAATTATCCAACAAAGCAACTAGTACCAAGATAACTCTTGGGTAACTTAAAAGGAACCTAAAAGTTAACATTTAGTAAGTATGATGGTAAGATGGATGTGGCAATGATTATTCATGGTTGCATCAAATTAATACTTATTTTGCAACTCTAGACTGCTCTGATGATTTCTTAGGAGACGAACCACTATCTTACAATCGGGTCAACTTTCAAGAAAAGCTTAAGGCTCGCTTTATGCCACCCCAATACATAAAACGATTGAAGGTCTCTTAAGCAAGATGGAACTCCTTTCATGTCTTTTGATAATACCATTTTGTAGCTAGTTGTTCAACTCCAAAAGTCAGAGGAGGATCATTTTGAGGCTTCTCTCTTTGGATTAGACGAGTCTATCAAGTATGAAGTGAACGTGATGCATCCCACTGAATTTAAGTAGGCAATGTGGGTCGTATTGGTTGGCGAAAGAAATGGATCACAACAAAGGTAAGCCTAGGGAGGTCATGAAGGACTCTTCTAAGTTGTAACTCTTAGCAAAACCAACATAATCAGCATAATGGCAAGAACCAAGGTAGAAGTACTCCCTCTTCTTCTCAATCTTGCAATGCACCTAAAACTCAGAACAATGCACCTAACAATGCAAATAAAGAGAAGGCTCAAACTCATGTGTCAACTGAGGTGACACCAGATGAAAAGGCCACAAAAGGGATCATTGGTAGTTGGTTAAGTGGAGAGAAAAGATCCTCCTATGGAGAAAAAGGAGGGTGGCTTAGACCTTTGGTGGAAAACAATAAACCTCCCAGTAGGGAAGCGTTTTAAGGAGGTCTTCTATGATCAGTTTCTTCCACTTGATTTCCAAGAGCATGTTTGGAAAGAATGGGATCGACTATAGCAAAAAGTTGAATCCTACATTGAATTTTATTGGGCTAGTGTGCTTAAGCTCTCATCCTTTACTAAGATTTTTGACAATCAAAAGAAACACAAGTTTTTATTGGGCTTACTCCCACACTTGCAAAGATTATAAAGGTATATCCCCATGGAGTCGGCTACTATTGCAGAGAGTTTACATACATGATTTTCTTGAAAGATGGAGATAGCACTTATCGTACTAGACGAGCGTGTTTGTGATCAACCCAAAGATCAAGAGACATACCTCTTATGCTCAGACTAATAGGTCAGAGGGAAACAAAAACCACACAAGTTTCTGTCACCTACCAAAATCAAGAAATTTCAGGCACAAGGATAATGTTTCTCTTGTGGGGAAAAAAAAAAAAAAATATATATATATATATATATATATATATATATATATATATATATATATATATATATATATATGAAGATGAATGTCCTCTTTTAAAGAAGACGAAAACCAAGGAACCTTCTCCGCCATGCTTGAATTCTAAAAGCTAATACACAGAACAATGATAAGAAGGACCAACTTCTTAAATGTTGGGACCTTTGAATAATTTGATCTAGGATCCACTGACAATTTCATGTCTATGGATATGTTGAAAAGGCTAAGAGTATTATCGTATAGATTAGGAACACTCGTTGGGTATTTGGTGTTGAGAGACTTATCACAAACTCTACACCTATTCACGAAAAACTTAAGCTAAGGATTCGAGAGTACAAGGATTAAAAGCCGTTTTTCTTTCCTCTCATTAGTGCATGCGGTATTTTTTTAGCGGTACCTTTGGCATTATAGAATTTGGCCCCAACCGGATTATGTAAAAAGAAGTTTTTGTCTATAAATTTCGAAGATAAAAAATTTACATTTTTGATCGATGAAGAAAATTAGCTTGTGCTAATGGTCAGTCATGTATCCATCAAAAAGTAAATAAAAAATTATGTTTCTTTGTACTTAAAAGAGTGTGATTCCTCTAAGGAAGTAAGTCAGGTCTCCAACTTGGAGAAAGATTGTACTGATTTCATTAAGCAGTATGAAGATTGTTTTGCAGACTAACTTCCAGGAGAGTAACCTCCTGAACTGCCCGAAGGAACACTATATACATGATTCTAGGGAGTTCACCTCTGAATCAGTCACCTTACATTACGAGTGTAACTCAATCAGAAGACATTTCAAACAAGTAATTTAAATTTTGAAAAAGAGTCTTATACGGCCTAGTTCGTCTCCCTATAATTCATCGCATAGTCACATGGGATAGGGATTTTAACCCTTAGAGACGAGGATGTCCGTATTGGAGTTGGGACGGCACCGAAATGCGAGATATTTGACGTTTTTCTCTCACAAAGTGGAGACACCACATGCATGTCCCAAGGATAGCATGGTACAATCATTTGATCATTGGCATACAACATTAAATTTTAGGAGCGTTTTTAGCTCAAAAACAGGCTACAGGAGTAGATGAGCTGACACGATGGGACATGCAAAGCAACTTTTGGAACAAATACAACCAGTGATGGACCTCTTGAGAGTTGTGGACTCTACATAGCCATGCATTGGTAATGTTTATGAGTCCATGGATACAATGATAGAGAAACTTGAGCGCAAACTTAAAGCGGAAGTGCGGCCGAAAGAATACAAAGAGGTGAAGAGGCTATGCCTTCGCTGCAATTGCATTATCCAAGCTATTGCTGTGGGTGTACCTGTTGGTTATAATGTCTCGGGGTGAATACCGTGAGTCTATATCGCGTACTTCCCTCAATGGGAACTTTTGGTGATAGCTATGAGCTGCTGAACATAATGTCTTATAGGTGGTTAACAGGTGTTGGTACTTGGTTTTGTTCTTCTCAATGGATGGTGATATTTGGATACCATGGTTGGAAAATTGGCCTTGGTTGTGGGCACTTACCCTTGCTACTTGTTCTAATCATATGCCATGGTTGGTGGGAACTCACCTTACTTAGACTAATATTTTAGGATGGGGACTTTCTGTATGGGAACTTGTACTACCACCTAACATAAGTTATCATGTTGGCTTCTTTGTGGGTTTTCACGCTTGCATTTTTTACCTTAACCTTTGACTCTAAATGCTCTAACGAGCCCGTATGGGTGAAAGCATGTTAACCTGTCATGCTTTTTCATGTCCCGGACAATGCTAACTAGCACAATTTTGGCATATGCTAACTAGTACAATAACTTGAGCTACATCTCCAAGATCTATGACATATGCTATATCAATAGAAAGCACTTGAAACAAGGAATCCAAATGTACAACCTCCGACAAATTTTGATATTATTTGTAAAAAATTTTGAAGATGTGCTAACTTGAAGCTACTAACTAGCACAAAAAGCGCGACAAGTTAACATGCTTTCACCCATATCCATCCCTTTCTCCTTCTCCCTCTATGCCTCTCTCTGCACCTTAGATGCCTACAACATAAGGTAGGATTCACTCTAGCCACTACAGGAAACTTCCACCCTTGCATAGCCTCCCTCGAATGTCTGGCCTGGTTCTAATGACAAACTTATGATATTCTTTATGCGTGGTCCTTGTCGGATTCCGACGTGGGGGTGAAGATGGACTGGGACCAAACTTAATTCTTTCAAGAGCTTGAATGTCATTGATTTGGAAACCGTATCAAGGGCAAGATCTATGTACCTCTGCTGATCAATATTGTTGAAGGATCACAAATTGAAATTACGTTGAGAAAGGAAGGGCTACTCATCTATGACATGATCATAGGTCAATGCAAGGATGGAGTGCTTAAGGGAGATTTTCCTGATCTGAGGGTGCTTCTTAAGACAAGCTCACTGTTTGCATCGCATGTTGAAGAGGAGATGGGCATATAGAAATCCAATGAAAAACAGATAAAAGATGTATCCATTCAACTGGTCCAATGAGCCCTATACAGCATACCCTACTGTGCTACGTAGCAAGGGAATAATTCTCCAGTGCAGTGAGAGTGGCGACGACTCTGACTGGCAAGCAGAACTTTAGAACACATGCACCATCCAGAGCCTGCCCTTCATGGATGGAAAAATGCAGTTTAAAGAGCTTGTGCATCACCAACTAATTGGCTCCTAATTGGGGAGGGAGAAGGAGTCCCTCTTAGACCTGGACCTGGACCTGGACCATCGCCTGCTCAACTCGGACAACAATCATGTAGGATTTGCATGGGGTGGAATTCACCAAGAAAAAGGGTGCAACAAATGATACCAGTTCATGCTCTCTCTCTCTCTCTCTCTCTCTCTCTCTCTCTCTCTCTCTCTCTCTCATACAAACACCTAACAACAAATTATTCTCTATCATGAGTACAACAGAGCAACAATGACCTAACACAATGGAAGTGACCGTGGCAAATTCCTATATGAATGGGAGAGAAACAATCCATGTGGGAATGGTAGATTTAATGAAAAGGAGTTGCAAGTGGCCTTGCCGAAGCTTGGGCAACATGGACGATATTGGTCTTCGTGATCTGTCGACTACGTAGACATCGACTAGAAATCTTTGAGGTTTCTAATCTGCTTCTAAACCTCCATGTCTATGTGTTTTCTTGGACAAGACAACTAGATGACGGGACAGGGCACGGCTTCCGTTCCTTATTATTTTTGGGGAGGCACAATGTCGACTCTCCACCATATTTCTGTGTGGCATTTCTTGTGACGCACACTATTTGATTTATATTGTTTCCCTTCTTATTGCATGACACATAAGTTTAACTACTCATATTGTTTTTTTGTAGCTCAACAACAGTGGAATCCTATGTGTTTCAAAGTCAGACAATACCACTGGTCATTATCCAAGTTAGCAATATATTTCAATCTTTACAGTTTGCCATTGCGTGTTGTTCAAAACTAGTTTTACAATCTGCTCTTGCTTATTATTAATATCGTTGCAAAAACCCGTGCCTAAGCCAACCAACCAAGACTAGTTACGATGCTAATTCCCTTAATACTTTAAGAGAGTAGGGGGTACTAGCTGGAGTAAATTTGTGAAAGAGAAAGAATCTTTGAAGATCTAGTCAGTTGAGGGAAAAAGGGCAAGGTTTACAAGTGGAGGTTCACTCACTTTTTCGTGACCTGTGAGGCAAGGCTGCAAGCCTCTCTCTCTCTCTCTCTCTCTCTCTCTCTCTCTCTCTCTCTCTCTCTCTCAACATTTCTCTCTTTGTGCAAGGCGATGGATGAGGCCAAGCGGGTGCATGAAAAGCATGGCTACAAGCTCTGTAGCACACATGCAACCTCCCTTACTTGGAAAACATACGGGTAGATGGGGCAATGCAACCTCCTCCATCTGCAGGCTTCTCCTCTCTCTCTCTCTCTCTCTCTCTCTCTCTCTCTCTCTCTCTCTCTCTCTCTCTCACGTGTGTGTGCGTGCGCGCACACACACACACACACACAAATGGTAGGGCAACCTCAATCTCTCTCCTCCATCTTCTCCATCCCCAATACATGCTCGTAGCAAAAGTAGGGGACAAGCGTACACATCTAAAGGGTTGTCGCCAGCACAGATGAAGGACGCGCAACGAAAGCTACGAGAGCAGAGGCAAAAGCATTTTTTTATATATTAAAGAGATGACGGTAATAACAACACTGCCATTGTGTTGATATGGTTAGATCTGGGTCTACGAACTGCAGGTGCACCAATCAACCCATGTTCGAATCCTGCATTGGCACTTTTGGTTAGTTGTGACACAGTGTGAATAGGTTTGTAGAGGGATCTGGGAAGATTCCTATCAATTGAATATGATATAAGAGTATGGGTGTATGGGTGCACGATTTAGAAAAATGTCGATATTTTAGAATCTTCAAGTGATGCGCTCTAGGTGGAAAATGAAAATCTGCCTTCGTGCTTTCCCGCCCACCGACGACTGCGGCGACCGACCCCCTCTCTCTACCTGGCCGCCCAGAGACTCTTTCCCCTCGTAGCTCAAGAGGGTTCAGTAGGAAGACTCGCCTTACGTAAACTTTATAGAGCTTTGAAGCTTGAGAAATCAACCTTAGCAGATTTCACTCTATCTGAGAGAGAGAGAGAGAGAGAGAGAGAGAGAGAGAGAGAGAAAGAGAGACTTCAGTCCTTCTGGCCATCGCATATCAATGGCCAGGAGTGTTGAACGTAGGCATTCAAAGCTAAAAATCGTGGCGAGTGAGAGAGAGAGATAGAAGGCGTAATCAAGCCGCTGGGGTGCTGCACGTAAGCCACAGACACTTCGGGAACGGAAAGTGGTTCTGCTCGTCACTGCAGTAGAGGGCTTCTGTAGAGATTATCCATTAAAGAAGAGGGGCTGATACCCAAGAGTAAATACCTGCATAAAAATGAAACTTTTCAGCAGCAGACGACTTTCAAGTTTCATGCAAAAGCTTTTCGAAGCTCTTTGATACGTGTGTACACATGAAGCCAAAGGTGCACTCCTTGCAAGTTAATGTTAGCAATGAAAAAGGAAAAAGAAAAACTGAAATTGTGTTTGATGATAATGATGTGGATGATATAGAAGCTCAATATGTTGGTTTAGAAGAAGCCAAAAGACATAATAAAAAGGCCCGAATTTCATGGAATGATAAGTGGAGATGTGAATTTGAGTGGGTTGAGTTTGATAGGAAGTAAACCAAAATGTTTTGATCTTTTTGTAAAACCACAAACAATGTAAAAGTGAATTTGGTACCAATGACACAATTAACATACAATATAGTGCCTTAGTGAATCGTGGGGGATTAAAGAAACACAAAGCACTTTCACGGGCATTACATAGTGGGAAGAAAAGTTTTGAAATTGAGGTTACTAAGCATTTTGAAGATATCTCAAGGATAGTATGAAAAATGTATTTCAAGTTTCTGACTTTGTTGCAGGAAATGATCTTTCATACATCAAATATGTTCCCACACTTGATTTGCTTAGAGAATGTAACACTCTAAATATCCTCGAAAACATGTATAAGAATGATAAAGCATGTGTTTCCTTTGTGTATTACATTGGAAAGAGACTTGAAGTAGAGTATGTGGCATAAGTTCATCGATCTTCTTTCTTTGGACTCATGGTAGATGAGTCAACAAACATCACAATAGAGGAACACATGATTGTGTATGTTTCTTACATAAAAGAATGATAAAGCATGTGTTTTCTTTGTGTATTACATTGGAAAGGGGCTTGAAGTAGAGTATTTGGCATAAGTTTGTCAATGTCCCTTCTTTGGACTCATGGTAGATGAGTCAACAAACATTTCAATGGAGGAACACATGATTGTGTATGTTCCTTACATAAAAGAAAACGAGCCTAAAATCTCCTTTCTTGATCTTTGGAGGTAAATGACCGAACGTCTCTAGGATTGTTTGCTTCATTGAAAAAATTATTGGTAGATTTTGGCTTGGATGAAAAAAAGTTAGTAAGCTTTGGCTCAGATGGAGCATCGGTCATGGTTGGGAAAAAAGTAGGGGTGGCTACACGATTCAAAGATGCATTTCCTTGTTTGACCTCCATACATTGTGTAGCTCATTGCAGTAATCTATGTGCTAGTAACAATATGAATGATTTCTGTTTTGCACCGTATATTGATGCTACATTGAATGAAGTGGCTACACGTTTTATATAACATAAAATACAAAATAGCTATTAAAAGAAATACAAAGGAGCAACTATTTTGAATTTCATGTTTTTCTACTATTATGAATACTTAAATCTAGGACTAGAATCATTTTACTGAGTTGGACAGTGCAGTGAGTATCTTAGATGATTTTATTAATAGTGTATAAGATAAAGAGTAGGGAAACGTATAGTGAGACTCAAGGAGTGCTCCAAAAAAACCTAAGTTTTTAGTCTTATAAAAGATGCAACTACAGATGAAAGTAGGTTTTCATCTCAATTGAAACAAGTGATAAAATCACAAGGCCTACCCTGAGAAGAACAGAGGAAGGTTAATACCATCATTGCAATCTTTAACAAATGATAAATCACGAGGCTTGCAAATAGATGATCATCCACAATAAACCAAATATGTACCTCCAATGACCAATGGGATGTTATTGGTTAATTGCTTTGAAATATATCGTGGCAAGGGGAGGGACTTTATGTTGGTTACAAGCGTGAGCGCAAGAAATATTTGGAGACAAGGTACTTGTATTGACAAGTGAGAGGTACCAGCTATATTGACAAGTGATAGGTACCAGCTAATGCAAGCTATCATTTTAATCTTTTTATTCTCTCTCTCTCTCTCTCTCTCTCTCTCTCTCTCTCTCTCTGCTAACGCCCCTCTCTCTCCGGAGGATACAGGATACAGAGTGAAGTCAAAGAGAGTGAGAGAACAAGATGTTAAATCCAAGGTTAGGAGGTGTGTTTTCTTGTGATCTGTACTCTCAATATATATATATATATATATATATATATATATATATATATATATATATATATATATATATGTGTGTGTAGAGGAGGAGCATGAAAGCTGTGTGTATGTGTGTGTGTGTGTGTGTATGAACATGTCAGCATCTTTTATGTGTGTGTGTGTATATATGAACATGTCAGTATCTTTTCATGAGTGTGTGTTCTAGGCTCCTATCAGCCTTGTCCTATTGTGCCTCTGGCCAGCTGTAGTCATCGCAGGTGTTTCAGGGTGGGGGAGCAATGTGAGGTCAGAGGTAGGTGAGGACATTAATAGACGAAGTGCTTGCAGATTCCAGAAGTTTTTGAGCGGGGTAGCCGCGTGGAGATTGTTATAAAAAAACGGAGGTCCAAGGAGCTGAAATTGAAAGGCCCGGTTAGATTTTGAGCTTGCTTACAAGCAAAAGATACATATTTTGACCTCAAAATCGGGAGAATTTCAAGTTTTCCCTTATATTCTTTGGTTACGGAAAATGTATTTTCCTAGCCCTGGCCCGAGAGAAGCCTAGGGAACAGCTCTCTTTGTTCATGTGACCCATGAAGACCAAGGGAAGGCGCGGGAAACAGCTACATGCCAAGGGGGCTTAAACATTCAGCTTCAGGTCTGTATAGCTTACCCTGAAGAGACCCATTTGGAAGATGCTCTAGCACACAAGCATGGAATTTCCATACATGCAGAAGCCATAGAGTCGGACAAGATTACGGTAGCGTGTCGACCCCAGTTCAACCAACTCCGTCGAGAAGCTTGGGTTCTGATTGATTGAAAGCACCTTCACTGCCGCATCCACTTGCTGGACTGTAGGGGCCATGCTTATAATCACATTTGTTGTAGACTCCTGCTACGCCAATAAGTCTCGATTCACTGAAATTGTATGTTGCTACTTCGAGCTCTTTTATGGTGAACCGTCTCAAATGTGTGCCATATTTCGGAACTACATCTGGCAAGCCCCTTGGTGAGGCTACGACAACCCTTTTCATCCTTCGGCAGCAAAGAAGAATACAAACAGAAAACATGCAATTGGGGGGAGACGGAGAGAGACAGAGAGAGAGAAACACCATCGCCAACCATCTTCGGAAAATTTCTTCACTCTTTACAATGAATAGGGGCAATTGTTCTTCAACCCCATTAGCGCCAAAGATAATAGAGAATACACGGGACAAGAGGATGAAGCCCACAGTTGAGGAGCTTGAGGAATTGAAGCAACCCAAACTATGGAGCTGAGGGGTGAACGAAGATCCAGAACTACAGATTATATATTGAAAATGAAACACATGTGGTTGATGGTGAGAAGCTGGTGCAGCAGATTGACAGTTCAAGGAGGTCGAAGGGGAGCATATCGAGAAGTTGCAAGGACAATATCGGGCGAGGGTGAGCATGAGGAGTAGAGGCCTTAATGTATGCGATGAAGGGCACCCGCTTCACTCTCTATAATTTAACCACAGGTGCAATTGCTCCTCAACCGGCCATCTGTGAAGAAGAAGAATAGAGAAGCCGACAGTGGAGGAGCTGTAGCAGCCCAAACTATGCAGTCGAGGGGTGAAAGTTGAAGGCATTGAGAATGAAGCTCATATGGTTGATGGCAAGAAGGTGGTGCAGGAGATTGCTAGTTGCAAGAGAAGGTGGTGCAGGAGATTGATAGACTTTGCATGCGCAGTAGAGGCGGGAAGGACTACGGTGCAGGGCCGCCAACACAAACGGGATCCTTGCCACCAGAAATCATGCACAACACTGCACACCACTTCTATAGTCTATAGCTGTATCAATGTGTCGACACATGGCGTGGCAGTAGAGCAAGTTGTGCCAATCTGCTTAGCTTCTAATTCCTCTCAGTTGATGTAGGTTGTGCACCCCCACTCGATCGAGGGGCGATGGCTAGGAACAATGTTCGATGGAAAGGAACACCTGAGATCTCTCTCTCTCTCTCTCTCTCTCTCTCTCTCACACACACACACACACACACACACACAACTCTCAGCATCTATGGACGATTCACCTCCCCAAGGCTTTGATCTCTCGCGTACGCTCTCGACTCTTAACTCTGGACACGTGCTCTCCTCTTGGCTCCTTTCTCGACACTTCAGTCTCCCTCGACCCCCTGTGCAGCACATGTTTGTCTCCCAAACGCAGGGCGAGCTTGCATGTAGGCTAGGTAGGTTCATGAGTATATATCCTCTCCATGATTAAGCGGTGATGTGAATATTGCTTGTATTTGTAATGAGTAACTTGTGCCTCCACCAACCAATCAAAAAATTGTGGATTTTCAAAAATAACCTGCTATTTTTCATCAGCAAAAAGGGAAACCATCACTAAGGCCTCACCCCTTTGGGGTAGGCCAAAAAGTAGGAAACTTGTAAATGTAGGTGGATTATGTTTATTCCAAAATTTTGTACTTCAAAAACCTAATGCTATTGACGTGAGGAAAAAAGAGAAGAAATTTTTCTATTGATAGTGTGATTAAAGACTAATTTTTGAAATAATCAGACTGTTTTTTGATTAAAGACTTCGCAAAGTTGGGACACTCCCCACCCGCCATGGTTGTGGCCCTCTCGAACCTCGCATCAAGGGAGATTGTTTCTCCCTCTCTTTCTTTTCATTTCCCCTACCCCAATTCTTGCAGCTCTTTCTTGCACCCCCTCTTGCCCGTTTTGCAGGCTATCACCACTCGCATCTCTCGCCCCCCCTCTCTTCTCTATCAGTCAACAGGCCAGGGGACGGCTTGGGAGAGGGCTGATAGCTCTCTCTCTCTCTCTCTCTCTCTCTCTCTCTCTCTCTCTTTGGGGGCTTCGGGGGGGGGGGGGGGGGGGGGGGGTTGTGGTGGGGGTTCTCATCTAGAGGCTTCCTCTATTTGTCGCATGCAAGAGGCCTCTAGTCCCATAGAGGTGTTACCATATACATGTGGTAGTAATGTGTGTGAACACACTAGGACCGCCAGGGCATTTTTTCCCTCTTTAGGAGGTTTTTTCCCCCGTGCATTGTATATACGCCCATCACTCTAGGGCTATCAATCTTTCCATTGCACACTAAGTAACACACTCTCTATTGTGTGCCTTGAGATTCCTTCGTCTTCTCCAAGCTGTGTGTGTTTCTCTGCAACCCTAATTCCAACAATTGGTATCAGAGCAGGTCACGTCCTCCCGGGCTTAGTCGCCAGCTGCTCCAGCACACGCCTGCTCACTTTCTCCGATTTCAGTGAGCTTTGGCAAGCGTCGCAGGTCTGCTCAGAATTTTGATTTGGGCTCATTTCGGCCTCCAATTCCACTACAGGCAGTACTGCACAGGCTATTTCGTCATTTTGTGCAAAATTTCTGTCAGTGCCGTTTTCTGCATAACAATTGCCTTATAGTCTTCTACGGTTCGTGCTATATAGCACAGGTTGTTCCCGCTCCATTTCTCCTATTTTCGGGCAGTTTTCACATCAGGTGCAGCATTTACCATGGCTGACAACAACAACACAGATGTGTTCAAGATGTTTGCTACTGAGGACAAGTTGGATGGGGACAACTACCCTATGTGGGCTTATATGATGCAACATGTTCTTGTGTCAAAAGGTGTCTGGAACATTGTGCAGGGCATTGATGTACGTCCTGGTTCTGAGGATGTAGGCGATGTTGAGGATGTTGCAGGTCTTGCTGCAAGGATTGCAACTGTTAGAGTTGTTTTGCCTACGGCAGAACAAGCTCGTTGGGATGTTAAGGATGCGCAGGCTCATGCATTGATTGCGTTGTCTGTGAAGCGCACCATTGTTCCTCACATCCGTTCAGCAAAACAGGCTTGGGATATTTTAGCAGGTCTTTATGCAGGCCGCAATGAGGCTAAAATTGCTTTGCTGCGTAAAGAGCTGGAGTTGAAGATTATGCATGAGGAAGATGATATGGACACTTTCCTTGCTAGTGTCAAGGATATCAATGAGCAGCTTATTTCTGCAGGTGAAGTCATTTCAGACAGTTCCCTTGTGCAGACTGTTCTTGATGCCTTACCAGATTCCTACCAGACTTTTGCTAGTACTTGGAGACTGATGACCCAAGGAAATCCTGAAGTTGTCAAGTTTGATGCATTATGCACATTGCTATTGCAAGAGTCACTTTCCAGAAAAAACAGGACTAGGCAGCGTGCAGTTGAACAGGCTTTTATTGCTTCTCAAAGAAAGGGTGGTAACAGCAATGCAGCCACTTCTTATGGTTCTGCTGCGAGTGGCAAAAATTATGTTCCTAATGCTTCTGCTGGCAGTACTTCGTCTGGTAATTCTGGTGATAAGGGCAAAAAGAAGATGCGTTGCCATTATTGTAAAGCCAATGATCACTTGATCAAGTCGTGTCCTAAGTTGAAGGCCAAAGAGGCTAAGAAGAAAGAGGGTGGTTCCACTGCAAATGCTGGTTCCACTACAAATGCAGCCATTGTTGAGTCTTCTGTGAAAGGAGACTGTGTTGCTGATGTTGATGCAGAATGGGCTTTTAGCGCAGAGTGCACTTACAATCCTGTTTTCCATGATGCATGCTTGTCAGTTGCTGCAGATTCACATGTGTGGTATTTCGACAGTGGTGCTACAAATCACATTACCTCACATCGTGATTTTTTTACCTCTCTCGAGTCTGTCCCTCATGGGAATTCAGTCACTTGTTCCAACAATGCCTCTTATCCAGTTCAGGGAGTTGGAAAGATTGTGCTTACTGCTGCTAATGGCAGTTCTTTCACACTTGTTGATGCACTTTATGTACCTGGGATCAAGAAGAATCTCTTGTCTGTATCCGCACTTGCTATACTTGGACTTGTAGTAAAATTTGTGGATGACAGATGTACAGTTCATGATCTCAATTTTGGTGATGAAATTGTTGCATCTGGCCTTTTGTGTCGTGGGCTGTATAAGCTCACTTTGTATGACAAGTGTGGACAAAATTTTGCAAATGTTGTTGCAGATTCAAGGGCTATTTCAGATGCAAAACTTTGGCATGCACGTTTTGGTCATCTGAATTTTTCCAGTTTGCTGTGTTTGCAGAAATCTGATATGGTTGCTTCTTTGCCACCTCTTGAAGCACTTGTCAAACATGTTTGTGAAGGCTGTATTTTGGGTAAGATGCAGCGTTCTGAATTTCCAAAGGATGGTTCAGTTCGGGCCACATGCAGGTTGCAGCTTGTGCATAGTGATGTTTGTGGGCCCATGCAAACTCCGTCCTTGGGAAATTACCTGTACTTCGTGACTTTCATTGATGATTACTCGAGGCATGCATGGGTATTTCCTCTTAAAGCAAAGTCCGAAGTTTTTATGTGCTTCAAACAATTTCTGGCTATGGCTGAAAATGTCTCGAAATGTACTATGGGCACCCTCCGTTCCGATCGAGGGGGGGAGTATATGTCTCATGAATTTAATGAATTTCTGGCTAGTCGTGGGATAAAACACCAATGTACAGTGCCTTATACGCCTCAGCAAAATGGTGTTGCTGAGAGGAAAAACAGGTCACTGATGGAAATGGCACGATGTATGGTCACAAGTCAAGCTTTACCGCATTCTTTTTGGCTTGAGGCCATCATGTGTGCCACTTATGTACTTAACAGGTGTCCTACAAAAGCTTTGCAGTCTATTACTCCATATGAAGCATGGCATGATAGAAAGCCTTCTATTGAGCACATGCGTGTTTTTGGCTGTTTGGCATATGCTTTGGTGCCACAAGTGCAGTGCAGAAAATTGGATGATAAGGCTGTCAAATGTATTTTTGTTGGTTATAGTGCTGAAAGCAAAGGTTACAGGTTGTATCATCCGCAAACAAAACGTATTCTGGTTTCTTGGGATGTAGTGTTTGTGGAAGATTCTGTTCAGCCCTTGCTGTCATGTACTAGAGACAATAATGTAAGCTCACAGGACATTTATAACACTTTGTTGCCTCTTTTTAGTGGTGGAAATACGAATGTAAGTTCCAATGAGGAAAATGTACAGCCTATGGGGGTTTGTGAAAATGTTTTAGATCAGCCTATTACTGATGCAGATGTACATGATGTACTTGATGAGGAAAGGGCTGAAAATGAGCAGGCTAGAGGTATGCCAAAATGGCTAGTGCACACTTTGTGTGACAGTAAATTGGATGCACCTTTGTCTAGTCGTACTCGTTCAGGCTCTCGCCATGCATCTTATGAATCAGATTGTTATGCTTTGGTTGTGTCTAGTTTACATGATGTTGAGGAGCCTCTGTCTTTTGATGAAGCACAGAATTCAAAAAATTGGATGGCTGCCATGAAATCAGAATATGATTCACTTATAGAAAATGACACATGGACTTTATGTGATTTGCCTCCTGGCAAAAAGGCCATTGGTACAAAGTAGGTTTACAATTTGAAACGCAAACCGGATGGTGAGATCGATCGCCATAAGGCTCGACTTGTTGCAAAGGGTTATGCACAGCAAAAAGGCATAGATTATGAAGAGACTTTTGCTCCCACTTGTCGTATGACTACTGTGCGTTTTCTATGTGCATTGGCAGCTCATTTTGGTTGGGATGTACATCAATCAGACATTGTTACTGCTTTCTTGAATGGTGACATATTTGAGGAAGTTTATGTAACGCAGCCTCGCGATTTTGTCATAAAAGGACAAGAGGACAAAGTGTGCAAATGTAACAAGGCTTTGTATGGGTTGAAGCAATCTCCTCATGCTTGGTATGAGAAAGCTGACACTCATTTGGTCAAACAAGGCTTTCGTAACAGTCCAACAGAAAGCACATTGTATGTAAAGCGTGAGGGTGATGTATTTCTCATCGTGGTTCTTTATGTTGATGATTTGCTGATCACTGGACCAAATGAGAGACATATTGCTGAATTTAAGGCTGATTTGAATGCTACTTTCAAGATGAAAGATTTGGGGCTGTTGCATCATTACTTGGGTATACAGTTTAAGCAGTGTGATGGTGGTATTGCCTTGTGTCAGAAAAGTTACATACAGACATTGCTATGTAAGTTTGGACTTGAGGATTGCAAACCTATTGCCACTCCCATGGAAACAGGTTTGAAGTTGAGTCTACATGATGCTGGCGATCCTGCTGATGTCACTCTTTATCAAACTGCTGTTGGCTGCCTCATTTATGTATGCAACACGAGGCCGGATATTTAGTTTGCAGTCTCACAGGTCAGCAGATTTATGCATAGCCTAGGGTCTAAGCATTGGCAGGCTGTCAAGAGGATTTTCCTTTACCTTAGTGGCACTTTACATCTTGGCTTGCTTTATCCCAAGGGGGGATCATTGCCGCCAGACTTACATGCTTTTTCGGACTCAGATTGGGCTGGTTGTTTTGACACGCGAGTGTCCACAAGTGGTTTTTGTTTCATGCTTGGCAGTTCATGTATATCATGGTTGAGCAAGAAGCAACCTACTGTGGCCACTTCGAGTTGTGAGGCTGAGTACAGGGCAGTCTTCACAGCTACGGTTGAGTGTGTATGGCTCGGACGCCTTATGGCTGATTTGGGTGTTGGACAGGACACTGCCAACACTATCTACACTTACAGTCAGAGCGCATTGGCAGTTGCGAGGAACCTAGTTTTTCATGCTCGCACAAAGCACATTGAGGTGCATTACCACTATGTCAGGGAGAGGCTCTCAGCAGGAGAGATCAGCTTGGCTTATGTGCCAACACAGGACAACCCTGCAGATCTTTTCACAAAGGCATTGTCTTTTGAGAAGCTTGAAGCTTTCCGCAAAGCTTTGGGCTTACTCCCCTTTGTGGACTGATCCTGTCCTCAGAGCATGGCACTTCCCTTTACTCATGTGCCAGCTCTCGTTCACCGCATCACTCCAGGGGGGATTTGTTACCATATACATGTGGTAGTGATGTGTGTGAACACACTAGGACCGTCGGGGCATTTTTTCCCTCTTTAGGAGGTTTTTTCCCCCGTGCATTGTATATACGCCCATCACTCTAGGACTATCAATCTTTCCATTGCACACTAAGTAACACACTCTCTATTGTGTGCCTTGAGCTTCCTTTGTCTTCTCCAAGCTGTGTGTGTTTCTCTGCAACCCTAATTCCAACAAGAGGCTTTGGCCTATAGGGAAACTAGTATGGCTAGCCGCCTTTGGCGGCCTCTCACTCTCTCAGTTTTTAACACGTGTAAAGGGCACTAGCTTTGCTGTTATAGAATACATATAGATGGGGTCTAGGAGGTACAGGGGTTTGAGGGGTACCTAGGGTGTAGAGGCGAGACGGGTGCACAATTTGTAGCGGGCCGAGGAGGTGCATGGAAGATGGGTGGGGGGCAGTTTAAATATTTTTCCATCACTATGGCGGCTTGCACTACCACTAGAGTCGTCCCAACAACCCAAAGGGAGGGCAAGGGATACTGAAACGAACGCAGGGAGTGGATATCCCAGCTACACAGACCGCCTACAGACACGCGTTGGACAAACCATCCGACCATAGCCACCATCCGGAAGCTCCCCCGTGTTGGGACCAGCGTCCGAGGACGTAGGCGTGCACCTGTAAGACCAAGCGTCCCATACCACCCGGCCTCACCTCCTCGAGGTGACCTCGCGCACTCCTAGCCTCGCGGGCTAACCATTGGCACTCTGCCAGTGGGGGTCAATAACTGCAAATGAGGCCTTGGCCTCCCTTTTATAATAATGGTCGGCCACACTGACCGGGTTCACACTACGTTTGCCCGGACAGTGGACACCCATCCCTACGGCATCTGGACTAGGTCCCTCTCTTATGAGCGGGACATAACATACTTCCCCCCTTAAGAACCATTGATATCCTCATCAATGAAGTGGAGATACTGCGCTTTTAAAGCTCTAACTGGTTCCCAAGTATCAAACCTTTCATATTAACCCTTCTATTTAATTTAAGTACTCGTCATAAGCCTTTTGGCGTGAATGATGGGTATGATGATCTAAAATTTCGTTTGGGTCTCGAGGAATATACTCAATTTGCATGCCATACATTTTCCTCGATAGGCACAACGATGTCGGCTTCACCCAATTTTAGTTTAAGGCGGCTGGCATGAAACACTGGATGCACACTAACATCCGAAGGAAGAGCCAGTTTATAGGAAACTTGGCCAATTTTCTTTGTGACAAAAACGGATCACAATATCTAGCTGAAAGCTTATAATACTTTCCTGTTCACATAGTCTTGGAATCCTTGGGTATCTTCAGATAGACCCATTGTCCCACATCTAGAGTCCTTGGAGATCTCTTTTGATTAGCATAAGTAGTGACTCAATCACGGGCCGTTCTTATACTATCCTTAGCCAATTCGAGCATTTCTTGCATGTCATACAAGAAATCACGAGCTTGGCGTTCCTTGACTTTTTCTAGGCCAATAGCAATCGGGGATTTAGGCTCAAATCCATACATCAGCATGAACGGGCTAAATTCAGTAGCAGAATTCTTGTTACTGTTATAGGCAAACTCTAACTGTGGAAGTTATCTTTCCCAATCAGACAGCCTGTCAGATACATAGGCTCTCAACATGTCCTCTAACGTTTGATTCATCCTCTCAGTTTGTCTGTCGGACTAAGGATGGTCAGAAGACGACATACTCAACTTCGTCTAAAGATGAGCAAAAACATCTCGCCAAAATCGGCCAGTGAACTTAGTATCTCGATCACTGACGATATCCTCTGGCAGACCATATAGCTTATAAAGTTGATCGACAAATAAAATCGCCAACTCATGGCTCTTTATTGTCGACTTCGTTTGGTATAAACTTCGCCATTTTTGTGAGTCTATCGACTACAACCCAAATAGCGTCATTGCCTCGACTAGCATTTGGCAACCCAACGATAAAGTCCATTGTCACGTGACACATCAAACCCTATGTGTCCGTGGACAAGCTACAGCATGACCATGGTTCAGTTCAGCCAAGTCAGTTCTAGAATAGGAAGTGATCTGGCACTTTTGTGAGTCTATTCGCAGACCGTGCATGTCCAAACACTTAGATTAGATGCATATCCTCTGGTTTCACACAACATGACCATCAGATCCCATCAGTAGCATTTTTGCAGTGCATAGGCCTATTTTCTCTATTTTTGACATTTTTCACTTATTATTTTTAAGTGACTTTTGTTGGAAAGTAGGTAGGTCAAATTGAGTAAGTTTGCATATAAGAAAACCTAGACTAGCACTAATTGGCAGAAGAGGCAGCATGAGCACCTTGCTCAACAGGCAACTTCTCAGCAGAACCCCAAGCCCTAGCGTTTTTGGACCAGATCAGCTAGCGTTTTTGGTTTGCAAATCCCTGGCGATAGAAGACTCAATAAGAAGCCTAGCATTTTGCATTTGCAGAACAACCGGTTGCAGATTCCAGATTTTCAGCCCTAACGTTTTTGCATTTGTTTCATCACCCAGCGTTTTGCAGATTCACTGTGACGGAACATCAAGAAACCTCAGCGTTTTCAGTTTTCAGCCCTTAGACATCACAGAAGAAGTCCCGAACCTCGCAGATCTCACCTTCCCGCAACAGTTCCTCATCGCACGGTCAGTTTTTGCAAGGTTTACAATTGCAGCCAGTTTTCAGCGTTTTCAGCGCGTCGTTGTCGCATCGTCGCCATCGACATCGTCCCCGACATAGAGTGAGAATTCAGCAGATAAAGATTTGCAGATTTCAGCCCGTCTCATCGTCATCGACATCGTCGGCAAGTCCAAGAATTGTAAAGATTTCTGCAATCATAAGTAGACCGCTTTCGCCATAGAGAGTGGGGCCTTCCGACGAGGGTTTGACAACATTCTAGTGTCGTATTCTCTTCTCTCTCTATCTCTCAGTCTCATGCACTTTCATTCACAGTATCCATTCACTTTGTTTGTGTCCATTGCACTCTCTCACTAAAGGAACGGAAGGCTCTCCCTTCCCTAAGTAAAAGGAACCCTTGAGCACAGTTCGGAGCACTCATCTTGAGCAAAGTTCAGACATTCATTCCGCTGCACCTTACATTGGTATCAGAGCTTTGGCAGTGTTCTGTATCACTCAAGGAAAGAACCAAAAGAACCACATTTTTTTTTTCCTTGTTGAGGTCGCATGAGTCCAAGTTCACTTGGGCGTGTCGATTCCTAGTCATGTTTTTGAAGAGTGACAGGAATCCGAGGAAAGAAGGGCTTGTCCAGCCTCCCCTTGTGCCTCTTTTCACTCATTGAGAGCGGACCGTGCACTTAGCGGCCGCCAATCGACGTGAGGTGAGAAAAAGCAACCTTGGTGTGAGTGCAAGGCCGCCAAGGGGTGCGCCCGCGGAAAAGAGCAGAACTCGGGTGAAGAGAAGATCCTTCTCAAACACAGATTGCAAGCGAAAGAAGAACCTCAAGAACTTAAGAACCCAAGACCACAAGAACCCACGACTTCAGGATGGTCATCACTCGAAGCGGAATGGATACTTTTCTTGGAGGTGATGAGCATGAGAGAGGCGAAGAAGAATTTTCCCCACCAGGAGGTTTTTCTGACCCTCCCCCTTTTCCCATCTATGCCAAGGATTGCACCAGATCCTATGGAGGCTTGGTGCAAGACAATGATGGACATGATGACAACATGGCACAAAGCAAGAATGGCATCCATGGAGCGTGAGCACGAGCAATTACGCTCGGAGGCCAAAGAATTTGATCGCAAGTATGCAGAAAGAAAAACAGAATTGGATCGCAAGAACGTTGTTCATTCTTCCTCTCTCATTTCTAATGTGCAGGCGAAGATTGAAGAGATTCAAGAAAAGGAGACTCTCTTAGTCTCTTCTTCTCCCAAGCATGACACACAGGATTTGCATGATTATGAAAAGCATGATGAATTGAATGGTAATGATGAGCATGATGATTTGGTTGACAATGACAAGCATGATGATTTGCATGATCAAGATGTGATTTCTCACAAGCATGATGATTTGCATGAAGATGATGTGATTGTTCACAAGGATGATGTGTTAGTCGATACTTTCTCTAGTGAAGCTAACCTCATTGCAGATTCAATCAATCACGAAGAACCGATCTTGGCTCTCGAGCTTAGGTCCAAATAACCCTCACAGGAAGTATTATGTGTTCACATGATTAGTACGCACGCATTGTACGAGTGTTTCATTCGTGATCGTTCCCTATATTTTAGTCAGCGTCTTTATGTGATCCCTTTTCCTAGGCATGACATATTGTACGTTGAGCACATTTCACTCATGAATGAGCACGGATGTATGCAAATTGTTCATGAAAAGCTGAAAAGTATGTATGTAAGGAAGTCACATTCCATGTCTCTTCCTTGGCACGACACAGTTGTAGAATGAGCACAAGAAAGTATGAGCACCAAGCATGGGCATTTCTATTGTGAATTTCCACAGTTGATTGATTTAGATCATAAGAGAAAGATTCGATCTCATTGTTTGCATGTGTGTGGTGAACGGTTTGGCACTCCGTCTCTTTGTTCATCTACATTGCATGCATAGTCTATTGGGATGACATGATTTTTTCCAATCACTTTGCATAGAATACGTATGTGTGTTGGAAATGGTTTCAAGAATTTTCAGCCATGGAGATTCTTGAAGAAGAAAGAAGCATAACACTCGACGAAGTTGAAGCATTGAAGGAGCCACACAAGACTTTGTGTGGCTTTCGGTGCGGCCCAAAGAAGCGAGCGTTGCAGATCTTTATGCAGTTCAAGTACCGCACGACCCACACCTCAGAGTGGGCCGGAGAAGAGTCCCTTTCAGGATTCCGGATGCTATTGGCGATCTTCCTCGACGCCATACAAATTGGTACCAATACCTCACTTTGAAAAGGAGGGGATGTCATGTGACACATCCAACCTATGTGTCCGTGGACAAGCTACAGCATGACCAGGGTTCAGTTCAGTCAAGTCAGTCTAGAATAGGAAGTGATCTAGCACTTTTGTGAGTCTGTTCGCAGACCATGCATGTCCAGACACTTAGATTAGATGCATATCCTCTGGTTGCACACAGCATGACCATCAGATTCCCATCAGTAGCATTTTTACAGTGCATAGGCCTATTTTCCCTATTTTTGACATTTTTCACTTATTATTTTTAAGTGACTTTTGTTGGAAAGTAGGTAGGGCAAATTGAGTAAGTTTGTATATAAGCAACCTAGACTAGCACTACTTGGCAGAAGAGGTAGCAGGAGCACCTTGCTCAACATGCAACTTCTCAACAGAACCCCAAGCCCTCTAGGGTTAGCGTCTTAGGACTAGTGTTGGTTTAGTCGCCAATAGATGGCCGTATATTGGAGTGTTAGAATGCGCTATGTAAAGTTGCTTAGGTTTGACCACTCCAAATTGGATTACTGTAACGTTTTTCCATTTCAATCTAATTAGGGCTAGCCGCTTAGGGTTCTATGGATTCTGGTTTGGCCGCTAATAAATGGCACACCGTGTTCGGACGGTTAGGGCACACTATGTAAAGCCGCTAAGGTAAAGCGCTCTAAAACATATTAGGGTATCGTTAGGCCATTTAGTTTGCTTAGGGATAGCTGCTAAGAGTTATCGGCTTTAGATTAGCGACTTTTGTTTTGGTCGTTAATACAGTACTATATTTGGAGCGTTAGGGTAGGCTATGTAAATCCGCTTAGGTTTGATAACTTTTGATTTGGTCGTTCCTAATCGAATTAGTGTAGCACTTGGCCATTTCAATCTGCTAATAGGGTTAGAGGATTATGGTTTAAACGCGGGTAGATGGTCGTGTTTGGACATTTCATCGATAAGTATTTAGATTAACATAAAAGTACATAAATTCTAATTGTCCGAACACAACGTCCATCTATAAACTAAACATGAGTTAACTTAACATATAACATAACCTAACTTTTTACGTACAACCTATCACTTAACATAACTTAATCTATAACCTTACTTGTTTGTTGTTTAAACCTTACCTATAATTTAGCTAACTTATCATATAACCTATAACTTAATTAAACCTTTAATTTAAACCTAACCTAAAACCTAACATATAAGCTAACCTAAAATAATTAACGTCCTATAATCTAACCTAAATTAACCTAACTTATAACTTAACATATAACTTATATATATCATAACCTAACCTATAACATAAACTAAACCTAACCGAAACCTAAAACTTAAACCTCATCAATCACATAATTTTAAAAACGACATAATTTAAAACGAAATTTTTTCAAAACAAGATTTTTCATAAACTAAAACGAAATTTTACAACACAAACCATAATTTCTTTTAACACTAGAATGGTAACCTAACAGGACATAAAAGTGTCCTTTCAAGGTTTTGGGAAAAAATTCCAAAACCATAGTAGATCCACTCATTTTGAAAAATCCTTACATGAGCTTATAGTTCAATAACTACTACATATGGAAAACATGAGAAACTTGTAATTTTTCTCATCCCTTGGTCACTACAAGCCTCCAAAGTTGATGGACCAGTGCATTCTGCCCAAAACAGCAATTTCTTACGGTTGATTGCATATAAATAAGACTGGGGATTTTTGTAGGACATGAGATAAAATGCCCCGTTAACTTCAATGGGTTGGTGACCAAAACATATGGTTGCTTTTACCTCACTAATTTTTTTTTGGGCAAAAAAAATAGGTACAAAAAAGTTGCATTTTTGCCATTCTGCGGACCTAGCATCAAAGTTTTTATAGTCACGCTCAATACAGATACTATATACATGTTTTCTTAGTTTCCTTTGGGCCTTTGGATTCAAAAGGAGCCATGGAGCATGTCAAAAGGATAATGGATCTCTTACAATTGGAACTTTGGGGGCAATGATAAAGTGCTAAATACAGCAAACATGAAAAAACTGGGTTTAGCATTATGACCTCTAGAAACCCATAAAAACTACTCAATATCTAGCCAAGTTTGTAGTCTATGATTAGATATGGTTACTACCTACAAAATACACACAATTAGCCTAAGAAACTAGCAATATTGAGAAAGTTATACTTGCTACTCTAAAATGTATCGTATTCTTCAGCAATCAAAAAACTCAACCATCATCATATACTATGCTATATAGCATATTAGGTCCCCCAAAACTCAAGGAAGATTAGCTTTATGTTATACATTACACTTACACAATCAAAATTGAATTTGGATATTAAGAAAGCCACCAAAAAAATCATAAAAGTGCTAATTTTGGCCAAAAAAAACAGGATTATGCAATTCTTATAAAGTGGTCATAACTTTCAACTTTAACACTTAGCTCTCCCTACAAGCATCAAAACATGTTGAGAACTATGAAGGCCTAACCTCTAGCCATATAAACCTCACAAACATGAAGTTTAGAGTGGTATAATTGCCAAAAATTGAAAAAAGGCCAAAAACAGGACCCGTTTTTTCACACAGTTTAGGTTCAAAAATGTTGTGCAAGAGTAAGGTTAATGGTGAGATCGATACTAAAAAAAAAAAGCTAAGTTTTTTTCAGCTCATAAGACAACTTTGTGGATATATAGCACCTAGAAATTCATTTTCATACTCTTCAAATAATTCAAGCAAAATGGTCACTTAACAGGACACAAAAGTGTCCAAGGACATAAAAGTGTCCTCTTACCATTCTAGTGTTAAAGCATTAATTTTTTTTTATCAATATACAAATTAATTTAAATAAATTTAATATGCATTAAAAGTTGAAGCACTCATATGCGGTCTATTTGAGCAAGAGAAGGTATCGTAAACGTCTTCGAACTTGCAAAAACGCGTGCGCACACACACACACACCATGTTAAACCCTAAACCCTAAACCTACAAGTAAACTTGAAAACACCACTACAAGAGGCTATTCATATTAGCGACGCTCACACAGCGACGCTCAAAAAAAAATTCCCGGCATCGCTATGAGCGTCGCAAATTTCTTTGTAAATTTGCGACGCTCATAGCGACGCCGACTGGGCTAAAAAAATAATAGAGAGCGTCCAAAAACTCAGATCTCAGATCTGAGTTTTTCGGCACCCTCAAGCAAGGAGCAGGTAACGCTCTCCCTCTCTCTCTCTCTCTTTCTTCTCCACACACACACACACGAGGAGAGGAAGGAGAGCCAGGTATGCTCCTTCCCTCTCCTCACTCTCATGTTCCCTTCCCCTCTTTCTCTCTCCCTCTCTCTCTCTCTCTCTCTCTCTCTCACACACACATAGTGTTTTTGAGAGAGAGAGAGAGAGAGAGAGAGAGTGTGTACAAACATAAACAAAAACGCACACACACATACATAAACAAAGAATGCACACACACATTGAGAGAGGAAAAGAGAGAGAGAGCATGCATAAACAAAAAACGCACACATTGAGAGAGGAAAAGAGAGAGAGAGAGAGAGAACATGCATAAACAAAAAACGCACACATTGAGAGAGGAAAAGAGAGAGAAAACATGCATAAATAAAAAAATGCACACACATTGAGAGAGAAAGAGAGAGAAACTAATTTAGCGTCGTAGGAAACTAATTAAAATTAAAAGACCTAAAGATCTAGCCGACGAGGAGTTGAACTCAAGACCTATTATTCAAGAGGGAAATGGCATAACCAATCTATCATACTTGGCATGGGTGATAGAAAGGTTATACCATTTATCTCTTTTTATTGGCACACACATCCACACACGCGCACACACACAAGAAGAAGAGAGTTATAACATCGTAGGAAACTATCCTAAAAGACGTTAAAGATTAGGTTAGATGTAGACTTACGTTAAATTAGATTTAGGTTTATTTAAGTTAAATTAGATTAGATTTAGGTTTATTTTTAATTAGATTTACGTTTATTTATGCTAGATTTAGATTTACGTTATATTAGATTAGATTTAGGTCTCCATAGACTACGATGCCTGCATGAAGCGGGTGAAGAAAGCCCTCAATGGAATATAGGGTATTGCTGCCTTCACTCATGGTGGGCTCCGTTGATCCAAAAGTACTGGTGAAATGTCTTCAGAAGATAGGGAAGAAGGTGGATCTTCAGGGCGGCAAGAGTCACTACATCCCCGACACAATGACCATCTAGACAACCTCTAGTCATTCAACAGCAACTTCAAAGTTAGTAACAAGAGCAAGAACGGTCTAAAGGGCCAATTGCTGTCGTCAGATGTGGATGGAGATGAGGCAGCATCACCGCCGGAAGTTAACTCTCACATCTTTAGTGATGAGAATGCCAACTCTTGCCGAGTTATGTGAAAAATTATGTGTTAAATTAGTTTTAAGGTTCTTATAATCCCTGTTAGTTTAGTTCTTTATTTTTAATATAACATAATTTACGTTAGATTTAGATTTATGTTATATTAGATTAGACTTAGGTTTATTTAGGTTCACACACACACACACACACACACACACACACACACAAGAAGAAGAGAGTTTTAACGTCGTAGGAAACTATCCCAAAAGACGTTAAAGATTAGGTTAGATGTAGACTTACGTTAAATTAGATTTAGGTTTACGTTTATTTAGATTTACGCTTATTTACGTTAGATCGAGTCCATGCAAGAATTACTTACGGTTTAGGGTTTAGAGTTAGACGAATAGTGAAAAGATCTACTGTGAAAAGATGTTAAGATGCTGTGAAGTGCTACAGCTAGAGAAGAGGCAAAGGGGTTTTGTCCACTACATGCAGTATCATGTAGACGTGGGTCTGTAGATTTCTTGTACCCACAAATATAGGTATTGACCAATAAAGACGAGATTATAACCCGGTGGTTCTGATCTCCGTGCACCTCTAGACCGAGGTGTGCGGGGATTGGACATGACTAGAGAATGTAAGGTAAAGAGAGAGAGAGAGAGAGAGAGAGAGAGAGATAAGACGAAGAATGCCAATAGAATATTAAATTTGTTGTCCAGGTTATAAGATTTTTATCCTCATTATGAGTAGTGACGAGGATATGGTACCGTCCAACCGAAACACCTATCTCTCAACGAGGGTCTTATGTCCTTGTAATCAATGCAAGCATGCTGTGCGACGGACAAGACGTGTTTCTTTGCAGCACGTTCGCGAATTTGGCGAGTTCGATCCATCTATTATAGATCGAGTTGTTGCCAATTATAACTCCTCGGACTCTGACGCTGGCCAACAAGCAGCAATCTTGCAACCCAATAGACGTGTTCGCAGGCGCTTTGGTCAAGCAGCATATGTGAGGCCACAAGATGTAGCCTCTGACAGCTCGGGGGATGATCATGCAGAGCACATTCCCAACGAGGCAATGTTTGAGCCCGAGATTGATGAAATGATCGAGACGATCATGGATTCAGAAAGGCTTATCTATGATGATATGAAAAGTGAAGCCGATACGCCATTGTATAATGGAGCACGTATGTCTAGATTGAAAGCACTCCTGGTTCTTCTCAACATGCAGGCAAAGTTTGGATGGAGTGACACTAGCGTCACAGCGCTTTTCAGGTGATCTATTACAATTAGCTTACTTTAATAAAACTCTAAATGTATAATGATCTGATAGATTTTTACACGACTGTATCGTATTTTTATGTTGTGTAGATTGCTTAAAGAGCACATACTACCAGCTGACAATGTGATGCCAGATTCCCGAGATGAAGCAAGAAAGATTTTGCGAAACTTGGGGATGGATTACAATTCTATCCACGCTTGTCCTAATGACTGCATTCTTTTCAGAGGGGAATACATAGACATGGAGAAGTGTCCGAAATGTGATTCCGAAAGATATCGAGTAGATCTCCACGGGACAAAAATTCCACAAAAGGTTTTGTGACATTTTCCTCTGCTTCCTCGCATCAAGCATTTCTTCGAATGTATGTCCATGGCCGCCCTAGCATCATGGCATGAGGAGAATAAATCTTCGGATGGTGTGCTACGAATTCCTGCAGATTGCGCAGCCTGGAAACATATAGATGGAACATGGTCGGATTTTGCCAGGGAAGCTCGAAATTTGCGCTTAGGCCTGGCTATGGATGGCGTAAATCCATTTGGTCAAAGATCAACATCTTACAGTGTATGGCCCGTTGTCATCGTCAACTACAACATTCCCCCGTGGTTGACTACGAAGAAGGGGCACCTATGGCTAAGCTTGATTGTGCCAGGGCGATATAAAGTGGGGAATATGGATATGTATCTTCGTCCACTATTGGAAGAGCTACAACAATTGTGGATTGGCATAGAGGTGGTGGATATGAGCCGACACACAGGACGACGGAATGCTTTGATCAGAGGCATTCTAATGTGGACCATGCATGACTATCCCGGGCTAACAGAATGCTCAGGTGATCTATTGACACTCCTCACTCAGACACTGTAAATCTTGTTTTTTCCCATAGTTGATCTATTATCATGTGTATACATGCAGGGCTTCAAACAAGCGGATACAGAGCATGTGTCACATGTGGACCTAGACTGAATGCACGTAGGGCGCCCTCACTGAAGAAGCAAATCTACGAAGGTCATCAAGCCTATCTTCCAGAGAATCATGTGTTACGCGACGGCTTTTTGGGAAGAGAGCCACCAAGGATGTCTGCACAAGCATGGTTAGAGCAGAAGGAGATGTGCGATGACGGATTGCCTCCAGGGATGAAGAGACTATCTCTATGGTACGAGTTACCATACTGGCCCCGACTCATGATCAATCACTTGCTCGATCCAATGCACATATTCAAGAATGTGGGTAATCTACTATGGGACCATCTGACCGGTAAGAAAGATACTTTGGGAGCCAGAGTTGGCCTTAGAAATGTGGATCGTATGGAGCAATATTGGCCGCAAACAGCGTCTGATGGATCGATAAAACTCCCTAAAGCACCATGGATTTTCAGAGGAGCCCAAGAACGCAAAGTAAAAGAGACCATTTGATCTTTGCGGACCCCCACTGGCGTAATGCACTCGCTCCGAACGTGTTTTACTAAAGAAGGAAAGCTTACCGGTTTGAAGTCACACGATTGGCATAAAATGTGTCAGGTACGTTCATAGTGGACTTTAATATCATTGCATAAAATGTGGACTTTAATATCATTGCTGCACATACTTTACAGTTTATTTTACCGGTTGCCATTGAGGGATGTTTGTCTCTCGACATCCGTAACACAATCTACAAACTTGCAAAGCTGGTGCAATGGATCTCACAAAAGGAGATCAACGTAGACTCCATACCATTCGCCAAACTAAATGCTGCGGAGCTTGTGTGCATGTTTGAGAAACATTTTCCTACTACCATGCTAACCATTCAGGTGCATCTTCTTGTTCACATAGTTGATGAGGTGGAAATAGCTGGCACAGTTCATTCTAGATGGATGTTCTTCTTAGAACGTTTCATGAAAACGCTTAAGGGATATGTGCGTCAAAAGGCACGTCCGGAGGGTAGCATGGCAGAAGGTTGGTTGGTATCAGAGTCCGTAGTGTACATTGGAGAGTGGCTAGATGGATTTGATAAAGCCCGGGACACGCTATGGAGAACCATAGATGATGAGCGCATATCTGGGATTGTCATGTGCAATCTCGGTGTTGAGAAGAAGATGACGGAAGATCTAGAGGCTAAAATCAACCGATTTTGCATGCTTCACAATCTAGTGATGCAAAAGTGGATTTCACAATATGAGGATGCAAAGCAAGAGCGACAAAGGGCACGAATCGAGTGGAGACGGGGAAGACGACCACCGATGCACTATCCGACGGTTCTGGAGATCCTACCAACCTTCATGAGCTTAAGATGGTTGCACAACCAATTGAAAAGCGCACAACAATGCGGTGACGAAGTGACTGAGGAAGAGTGGGAGTACTCTCGGGGTTGCGCGACCAAGGTAAGTTTGCAATGTACGACTAGCTAGTGACTTTATTTCTAAACGTTTGAACGGCCACTCATAATCTTTGTTCGTTGTAGTATAAGTCATACACAACGGCATGGTGTAAAGGTCGACATTTTAGGGTGGAACGAATCGACAAAAAGCGTTTTACTCAAGATTGTGGAATCATGGCAAAATTTGAACAGTCTAGTCGACGACGTTCCTCTGATGCAGATCTTGTGGTGGCGGAACTCACTTACTTTGGCACGCTGCAAGAGATTTTGAGGATCGATTACAGAGGATTTTTTGTCAACTTGTTTGACGTGCAATGGTTCAAGATAATCATGGAGGATCGCAACGCTACTGTGCGTAGAGGAGAGTCTGGTTTTCTTGAGGTGGATTCTACTAAGAAATGGACTGACCTAAGAGACACTTTCGTACTACCAGAGCATTGTGAACAAGTAAGTATGTAAATAGTTAACATCCCCCTTTTACAAGTTATGTGCTTGAAAGCTCTCATGTAAGTTATGTGGCTCTGGCAGGTAATATTTCATCCTACAAAGTCTACATCAAATTGGTGGTACGTCATAGAGGTAGCCCCTCGTACTGCAAGGACGTATGAAGGCTACCATGTGCCAATCACAACGGCATCAATGGAGGAGATCAGAGAAGATGCTCAATCAGAAGCCGCTGCAGTGGTGCCAGGCGAGCATCAAGATGCTACTACTCTATATGGGGTGCATGCAGAGGAGCTACAAAATGAAACAGAGGATATGTGTTTAAACGGAGAGCTCTATATAGATATAGGAAGTTATGCTGAGTTATGCGAGGATGAGAGAGAGAGATCTCTTAAAGCCACAAATATTGTATTTGAACAATTTTGCTCCGTGTTGTAAAAGCTCTGGCTCTCTAAGTACCTTCCATGGTGTATAACGCTCTTTTCTACTCGCGCTCACATCTTTTGATTGAAAATTCTGAGTTTTTGACTTGCCTCTTCTATCACTCAATTCATTGCGTCATTGTATTTATATGTGTCATTACGTCATTGTATTTAATGGTCTTTGCGTCATTGTCTACTCTATTCATTCAATATTAAGTTTAAATATTCGTGTGTTTAATGCAGGTATGGATGATGAGGAGTTTCTTTCTTCTTTGTCACCGCAGCAGAGACAGTGGTACGTGGAGCGTCATCGCTCTAGCGCATCATCGCGCGTTCCTACTCCATCCGCATCTCCCTCTATTTCGGAGCATTCGGCGCGCTCCGAAGCTTCGGCGTCGACGAGACGAGCTTCACACTCGTCTAGACACCGGCCCTCTAGTGATGGCGGTGGCGGTTGTTGTGGGGATTCCGCCACCGATGCCTCCACACCGCCTCGTGTTCGACGAGGCTCTTTACCCTCCCCTTCTTTGCCCGCCCCCACACCAGCCACAGCATCGCCATCTACGCCAGGTTTTGCACGGCTGACTGTTCCTAGTAGCTACACACCTCTACCTACTCCGCCAGGGGCCACCCCACTCGACACTCCTCGCTTCGGGGCCCAGACGCCGGTGGAGACACCTGACGTCCGTACCCCCATCGACACGCCGCTAGAGACCCCTGTCGGGACACCCAGGTTCACGCGTCACCAGCCAGAGGGCTTGCCTTACTCCGTCGACTTCAGCGGCGGCATCATCATGGATGATGACGGCAAGAAGGTGATCTCGCGCATGGGTGGTCTTTGCTCTCAGCTGTTTAGACACTACATACTAAGCAAATGGAGTGAAGTACCAAGTGATTTAAAAACAGAGTCATCAGCATACTTCATGATGAGTTTCCCATTCCAACACGGGATCAGTGCTTCAATGAAGACCTGATGAAGATTCGAATGCGCGAATACTGCAAACACAAGCGTTCCAAAGTGCAAAAAGCAATCAAGCATGGGTGGAACAGGCCAGATTGGTTGGCCAAAGAAGATTGGAAGAATGCGAAGAAAGCAGCGCACGAGAATCCCGACAAGTGGAAGCAACAAAAGGATGCAGCCAGAGCGCGAGTAGAGGCAGGGAGCTCGCACCACTTGGGGAGCGGTGGATGGGCATCATTTGAGGCCGATTTTGTAAGTGTTTTCGCATTGCTCTTTATGTTCGATAGTTTAGGGTTTATGAGTTTTTTAGTTCTAACATAATGAATTCTTTGTATGTTTTGACAGTGGTCGATGACAGGACATGATCCCACACCGTACGAGCGCGAGTACGCAGGCAGGAAGGGCTTAAACGCCCTGATGGACATTCTCAGTTCTCGCGGCGGCATGGTTAGTATTAGGGTTTACTCTTTTCTATTTTTTGTATTGTTTAATAAATGTCGTTATATATTTATACTTACTGAAAGCTGTCTTATTGTCTTTTTTTGCAGAATCCGAGAGATACGCCACTTGGACGCGATGAGACGTCTGACTAGACGACGTCAGTTTAGCCGTAGCTAGATAGCATTAGTTTAGGGTTTCTCATAGCTTATGTATCATGAGACGGATTTTATACGTCTTTTTGAACCATGTATATTATTACATTTGTCACCGCAGTTCATTTTGCCAATCAATTCTTTATGCCTATGATGTTGTACAATTGTCATTATTACATTTGCCAATCAATTCATTTTGCCTATGATGTGTACAATTGTCAATTTTACGCTTGTCAATTTTGCAAACAATGCGTCTTGTGGGTGACTATTTTGGGTCTATTATCTACCCTTGCACTTTTTTTAAAAAGTGAATCAAGTACAATATGGTTGATGGGTGGCAGGGCATTCAATGTCCTGTCACCAAAAAAAAAAATCTCTCGGGCGTCGCTATAACCGTCGCTATTTATGGCTCTGTAGCGTCGCTATGAGCGTCGCTATAGACTTCTGTGTAAACGTCGCTATAACCGTCGCTATGAGCGTCTCTATATAGCGATGCTTATAGCGACGCATATAGCGACAGTCATAGCGACGATTATAGCGACGCTCTCGTAGCGACGCTATTAGCGACGGCTTTAGCGACGCCGAGGGTTATAAAAACCCAGTGTATTTCCGTCGCTAACAGCGTCACAAGAGCACACAACCTCTTGTAGTGCACTCAAATCCAAATTGCAATGCGCGACAGAGACTGCCCGACCAACTCTTGCCGTGTGTGCTCGCAAGAGGTGTATTTGGAGACCCGGAGGACTGTGATTGCCGTCCACCACATCACGTAGTAGAGGTCTCTAGCTTCCATTGCTTCTGCACCATCGTCCCCTCTTTGCAGTCGGCGTCCTCGCCATCGCTCTCTCTTTCTCCACGTCTGGGAGAAATGGCCATGCATCATGCGGACTGACGTGCTTGTGGGACCTGGACAGCGATGGAGCTGGATAGGAATATCGCCTTGCCACACCCACATTGTCGACTGTGTCTCTCCTCGACATGCGTCTCTTGTCCACCCTCCCACCTGTAGTCATGCCTCCACCACAAAAAATCGCTTCTCTCTCTTGACACACGTCATATCTCTCTCTCTCTCTCTCTCTCTCTCTCTCTCTCCCTCCCCTGCCATATGCACCGCTTTTTTTCCTCTTAAGACATACCAGCACATGTCCAGTCCTTGGCTATAGTAGCATCTCCGAAGATACCTCTCAAAACAAATCAAAAGATTGAGGGGACATACCTAAGACCAATGACACAATTAACATACAATATAGTGCCTTGGTGAATCATAGGGGATTAAAGAGACAAAGTACTTTCATGGGCATTGCATAGTTCGAAGAAAAGTTTTGAAATTGATGTTACTAAGCATTTTGAAATTTTGAAGATATCACGAGGATAGTATGAAAAATATATTTCTAGTTTCTTACTTTGTTGCAAAAAATGATCTTTCATACATCAAATATGTTCCCACACTTGATTTCCTTAGAGAATGTAACGCTCTAAATATCCTAGAAAACATGTATAAGAATGATAAAGCATTTGTTTCCTTTATGTATTACATTGGAAAGAGGCTTGAAGTAGATTATGTGGCATAAGTTCATCAATCTTCTTTCTTTGGACTCATGGTAGATGAGTCAACAAACATTTCAATAGAGGAACACATGGTTGTGTATGTTTCTTACATAAAAGAATGATAAAGCATGTGTTTCCTTTGTGTTTTACATTGGAAAGGGCTTGAAGTAGCGTGTTTGGCATAAGTTTATCAATCTCCGTTCTTTGGACTCATGGTATATGAGTCAACATACATTTTAATAGAGGAACGCATGATTGTGTATGTTTCTTACATAAAAGAAAACGAGCCTAAAATCTCCTTTCTTGATCTTTAGAGGTAAATGACCGAACGTCTCTAGGATTGTTTGCTTCAGTGAAAAATTATTGGTAGATTTTGGCTTGGATAAAAAAACTTAATAATCTTTGGCTCGGATGGAACATCGGTCATGGTTGGAAAAAAAAGTACAGGTAGCTATACGATTCAAAGATGCATTTCCTTTTTTGACCTCCATACATTGTGTAGCTCATTGCAGTAATCTATGTGCTAGTAACAATATGAATGATTTGTCTTTTGCACCGTATATTGATGCTATATTGAATGAAGTGGCTACACGTTTTATATAACATGAAATACAAAATAGCTATTAAAAGAAATACAAAGAAGCATCTATTTTGAATTTCATGTTTTCTAATATTATGAGTACTGAAATCTAGGACTAGAATTTGCACAGTGCACTAAGTATCTTATATGATTTTATTAATAGTATATAAGATAAAGAGTAGGGAAACATATAGTGAGACTCAAGGAGTGCTCCAAAAAAACCTAACCTTTTAGTCTGATAAAAGCTGCAACTATAGAAGAAAGTACGTTTTTATCTTAATTGAAAAAAAGTAGGAAACTTGTAAATGTAGGTGGATTAAGTTTATTCCAAAATTTTGTACTTCAAAAAAAGCCTAGTGCTATTAATTTTTAAAGTGAGGAAAAAAGAGAAGAAAAATTTTTATTGGTAGTGTGACTAAAGATTAATTTTTGAAATAATAAGAGTGTTTTTTGATTAAAGACTTCACAAAGTTGGGACACTCCCCACCTGCCATGGCTGTGGCCCTCTCGAACCTCGCATCAAGGGAGATTGTTTCATCGTATTTTTTTTTTTACATCAAAACCTAGTGTGTGGGTGTGGGTGTGGACTTATGTGTGCGCGTGTGTGGGTGTGTGTGTCTACATGTGCAAAATCATACTCTTTACCATTTTTTTGAATCAAATAAATTGATATAAGCTTGAAATTTTATTGATAAAATTTCATATAAATAGTGAAAAATAGTGGTGATGGTCGAATTCACTCTTTATTGACCATGGGTATGTGTGTATGTGTGTGATTCATTTTTGTACATGAGGGTATTTTCCAATTTATATATTGTGTGTGTGTGTGTGTGTGTGTGTGTGTGTAAGAAGTCATCATTTATTGCAAAAACAATTTTACGCTTTCCTCGCAATCAAACCATCAGACCTTACATGTGGAGAAACAATTGAGCATGACAATCTTAGCCAAAGTGAAGATCCAAACTAAATGGAGTAATAAGCAAATGAGGTGGGCAAACACTCTCTCCCATTTTAATTTTCATATTGATCATATAGCTGGTAAGAACAACCAAGTGGCCGATGCACTTTTACGAAGGCCAAGTATGATAGAGGGAAGCAGCTTGGTTTGCTTGAGCCATTGCCTATACCTAATTTCCCATGGAAAGTATATCCATGGATTTCATCTTTGGATTATCTAAGTCCATACATGGGACTATAGGAATATGGACAATAGTAGACCGGTTTAGCAAGCAAGCGTATTTTATACTAGTCAAAATGACTATTAAAACACGCCATATGGAAACCCTCTTTATCTCACAGGTCTTTAAGTACCATGGCTTACCAACGTCTATAGTATCCGATAGGGATCCAAGAATGACCAGTAATTTTGGAATGGTCTCTTTGAAATGAAGGGTCCATTCGCAAGAGATATGATGGTTCTCCAACAACGATTGCCAAGTATCGAAGTCTATGTGTCTCTCTTGATACTTGACCAAGGCTCTAGTAGGACAGATCAAAGTGATATTTTCCTATGTTAATGCCAACCAAAAAGGTTTGACAAGCTAAAACACTTTGTTATCCAAACTTGTACAATTAAAAATAACTTATATATTTATATTTCTAGGCTGCTTTGCCTCTCAAATCATAGTGTCTAAGAGTTTTCCTAGCGCAAGCTTCACGTTGTTGAGTGTGAGCTGAGCCCATTGTAGCTTGCTCAATCTTTTCTTGCATTGTCCACTTCCACTCTGCATCTCCCATGTTTCCACCACGATAGTTTCTGTCTGGATTTGCAACCTGGCTGGCTGCTGTGTGCCATGCACTTGATTGGTTATTTTTATAAAAAAATTTGATACACCCCTCCAACCACTGTGATGAGAAATGTTGGTCGAAGGCATTTGGAAACCGAGTATGCAACGCTTCCTTGACGTAGTGTGTGTATGATCAAGCACTTGGTCCTTGGATTTTATAAAGAATTCTTATACGTCAAGTGTATAAGAATTTGCAGATGGCGCCAAAAAGCTCTGCCTTGTGAAATCTCAAAGTCAAGCTCACCACCCTACTTTACCCTATAGTATCACCCATGTGTGTCTGGCATGGGCGCATCTGTGTCCTCGTCCTTAGTGGTTGGAGTGAAACGCTTCAAAACAGGTAAGTCCACTCACCCTCCACCACCAAAACAAGCATCCCAACAAGAGCGCCCACCACTCTACCTATGCTTATTACCCTGAGACGAATGCCACCGTGCACTACTAGAAGACACTCAACTGCCACTTGTAGATTGTCAACAAGGATTGGGCAAAGCAAGAGTAGAATGGAATGGTGTGGAGCCGTGCGATGTGAGGGGGTGGCCTTGTGACGGAAGGGGGATGGGTCGGTAAGAAGGGAGGGTAGAAGGAGGTGCTATTGGCGAGACGCTCTGGATGTATCGAGTCCCTCCCTCTTTCCCCCATGGTGTGGTCTGTTGAGAAAGACCATAGGCCGCAAGCTATTGTGAAGTGTAGCAGCCAAACAGTTCCTGCGTCAAATGCAAGTACTCCTCACATAAGGACAATGTGCACTGGAGATCTAGATCTACCACTAATGGAGGAACCTGGGTAGATGGACCGGCACCTCCAAAACCGTATGAGGGCCATGCCTGTAAATAATGGATAGAAGGCTATGTGTAAGCTCACAAAAAACTATCTACTGATAAATCTAAACCTTGAGTTAAGACCCTGTTAGGACGTATTGTCTCAAGAGTACGGTCCACTAGAGGCAATGTCCACCCTGGATGGCCGCCACCTGGGACGTGAACCATTCAAAGGAAGAATGCCCTGGCTGCTCCCCACCAAACGTCTCTCATCTCGACATCTACAAGAGATGCATTGGACAATATTAGAACATATTCGAGCTTTTCTCTTCCTATATCTAATCCATATCTCCCTCTCTTTCTATCTCTCCCTAATCTCTTCTCTCATTATCTCTCTCTCTCTCTCTCTCTCTCTCTCTCTCTCTCTATATATATATATATATATATATATATATATATATATATCTTCCTCTCTCCCTCTATCTATCTCTCTTTCCCTCTCTCCCTCAATCTATCCCTCTTTACCTCTCCCTCTCCTCCTATCTTCCTCTCTCCCTCTATCTATCTCTCTTTCCCTCTCTCCCTCAATCTATCCCTCTTTACCTCTCCCTCTCCTCCTATTTCCTTCTCTCCCTCTATCTATCCCTCTTTACCTCTCCCTCTCTCCCTATTTGCCTCTCTCTCTCTCTCTCTCTCTCTCTCTCTCTCTCTCTCTCTCTCTCTCTCTCTCTCTCTATCTCTATATATATATATATATATATATATATATATATCTTTGCCATTTCCCCTCTATCTCCCCCCTTCCCCCCCCCCCCCTCTCTCTCTCTCTCTCTCTCTCTCTCTCTCTCTCTCTCTCTCTCTCTCCCCTCCCCCTCAACCACAACCCCCAGTTGTTGGACTTTTGGCATGGATACCCCACCCTTATTTCAATGACCCCCTTCTACTCTCCAAAAAATGGGTGAGCGTGGGTTTCTTCTCCTTAGGGAGGGTATCTCAAAAAGATTTCAAAACCCCCTCTATTTTATACATACACTTTACATAATAGACTCCCCACTACGCTTTGTTTTCAAGCATTGAAAACCCCACTCCCCCCTCTCTCCCCGACTCAACTTTACCAATTTTTTTGGGAGTACCCCAAGACTTGAGAGATACTATTTAAGGTGAAATCTCTATGTGCCTTTTGATACAACACTTCCCCTCAAAGAAGCTTCTTACCTACACTCAAGCTTACTAATGGACCCTTCCAACCAGGTTTTGTTTTTGTGGCTTCGTCTTAAATTTCCAATTGGTATTTGATATAGGGTGACATTGATAACAAGTAGGGGATTTCTACGACACCTGTCTTTCACCTTATGAACTAAGTTCACTGTTTTTTTGTGGGTGATGGTGGCAGGGAGCAGGATGCTCCTTTCTCTTCATCATTTGCTTTATGGAAATTTTGCATCTACATCCACTTCTCCTTGTAAAATCTTGGCTTATTTTAGCTCTTGGATGAGGATAATTTATAGCGTGGGTCTTTTGCAAATGGTGTCATTATCTCTTTTTCACAAAATAAAGTTTGATAAAAAAGGCTATTAGAAACCTACTCTCTCTCTAGTGGTCTAGTAGGCCTCTTAATTTTTTGAATGGCCTCCATATGACCTCTAAGCCCCTCCTTTTTTATTCTCTACTTTTTCTTTTCAATTTTGCCTCGTTGGTCGTGTGGATTTTTCCCTTGTCTCCAATGGGACCCCGCCTCTTTTTTGGCACCTACCCTCTGATTAATTTACCTGCACTTTCTAAGGATGATGGTGATTGACTCCATGATAAGGATCTTTTACTAGTGTTTTCAGAGGATCATGGTGATTGACTCCATGATAAGGCACCTTTTGGCAGCAAGCCTCCCCTCCCTCACCAACGATTCTCCCCCTTCTTTTGTGCTAGTATTGTGTGTGTGTGTGTGTGTGTGTGTGTGTGTGTGTGTGTGTGTGTGTGTGTGTGTGTGTGTGTGTGAGAGAGAGAGAGAGAGAGTGTGTGTGAGAGAGAGTGAGAAATCATTTATTCCAAAAACAATTTTACGCTTTCCCTCGAATCAAACCATCAGACCTTACATGTGGAGAAACAATTGAGCATGACAATCTTAGCCAAAGTGAAGACGCAAACTAAATTGAGTGATAAGCAAATGAGGTGGGCAAACACTCTCTCCCATTTTAATTTTCATATTGATCATATAGCCGGTAAGAACAACCAAGTGGCCGATGTACTTTTACGAAGGCCAAGTATGATAGAGGGAAGCATCTTGGTTTGCTTGAGCCATTGCCTATACCTAATTCCCCATGGAAAGTATATCCATGGATTTCATCTTTGGATTATTCAAGTCCATACATGGGACTATAGGAATATGGACAATAGTAGACCGGTTTAGCAAGCAAGTGTATTTTATACTAGTCAAGATGACTATTTAAACACGCCATATGGAAACCCTCTTTATCTCACACGTCTTTAAGTACCATGGCTTACCAACATCTATAGTATCCGATAGGGATCCAAGAATGATCAATAATTTTGGAAGGGTCTCTTTGAGAATTTGGATACTAATTTGAATTTCTCTTCAGCCTATCACCCACAAACGGATGGCCAAAGTGAGATTGAAAATTCAACTATCATACGGAAGTAGATCAAGGAGATCAACGGGAAAAGTATTTACCCTTAGTAGAATATGTGTACAGTAATAGTATCCATACTTTTACAGGAAAAGAACCCTATGAAGTAATTGAAGGAAGACCCAAGACTCCATTGATAGTCAAGACACTTGGGAACATATTTATTGTTGATGAGTATAACACAGATCTTAAAGAATCATTTCAAAAGCTATATCCATCATGAAACAGAAGCAAAAGGTTGTGGTTGATAAGCATAGACAAGCCTTGACCTTCAAAGAAAATGATTGGATATTGCTCAAGTTTCGAAAAGCACGCCTGAGTCACACTACGGGCAAGGGAACACAAGGAGGACCAACAAGTCACATAAATAGTCTGCTAAGTTAACGAAAAGATATTATGGCCCATTTCAAATTCTTAATCCTATTAATGAAATAACTTACAAGTTAAGGTTACCAAGTACCTGGCTCATTCATAGTGCCTTTCATGTGAGCCTCTTGAAACCTTATAAGGGCGACCCACCCAAAGAACGACTAATTGAAGAACCACCTGAGTTTGAGGGTCAAGAAGAGATTTTGTAGTCAAATTGCATCCTACGACACGAAGACAAGATTTTGAGAAGTGATAAGAGTATCCGATGATATCTTGTTAAATTTAAGAATTATCCTTTTGAAGTATGAACAAAGTATATTCTATAACGAATTTTGTCTTGTTTCGGCTCTAATATTTCTTTTCAAATGTTCACAAGTTTTAAGTGTATGCATACCATGAATCAAGCTTGCGGCAGCTCAATCTCTCAAGCATGTAATAGACCTTGCGAATATACTATGAAAGATGATTAGGGCGAAGTAAATACATGCTTAAGATAGCTAAGACTTCCAAGCACCAAGTGGAATTAGTCTCTCCACTGTGGAAGAATGTCGATGGGTGAAAAGGGATCCTCTAACCAAAGTAACAGGACTAGCTATGACTTTTATTTTTCCGCCCCATATTCGAGAACGACTATGATTTCAAGGGAGAGGTAATGTTATGAATATTAATTTCTAATCTTTTCCAACTTAAATTGTCTACTCAAGTCCAGGGAAAATAAAAAGAGAACAAGTGAAATGGATTAAGTGCTAATGGACCAACCCGGTCAAGGCTTAGGACCAAAAGGAAAAAGTCCATAAAAGAGCAAGGGTAATTTATCCACATTTAACATGTCCTAAATTAGTAGGTAGGTTGTAACCCCATGTAAGCTTCATAAGCCTCCAAAGTTTGTGCAAAGGTCTTGCACCCGTGCTAATTAATTAAAAGGTAAGTTTATGGTTTTTATTAAATGAAAAGTAAAAGATAAAGACTTAAGTTAGATAAGCCATTCCCCATTTAGCGAGTTGACTCTAGTCTTTGTTTACTAAGCTTGACAAGGCCACATGTCCAAGGTAGCACATGCTTGCTTTGTGTGAACTTAAATAAGTGTGTGCGAGTGTGTGTGGCGTCTCCACCTACCAAGATGAGTCCCAAGAAGGGGGAGTGAGTTCTAGCATGCAAGGCAAGAGTGGACAAAGTGTTGGGCATGCTTGAGTTGCATTAGGAGGTGTTCCCACCTCATTGGTAAAGTGTGAAGCATTCCAATTCAAGACTAGTTGCACACCAGCATAAGCATAAAAGGGGGCGCTCATGGCTCCTCTCACACACACTCTCAAGTACCCAAGATTGGCAAAGCAAGATCTCTCTCTCTCTCTCTCTCTCTCTCTCTCTCTCTCTCTCTCTCTCTCAAGCTTTAGAGACGGGCGGACTCTATCCTCAAGCTCTTGGCTATGGATGCAAATCCAAGACAATGAAATTTTCTTCTTCTCTATCTCTACTATTCTATTATACTATGCTATGCTAAGAGCTTGAACATGAGCAAGGATATACGAAGAATCCATTCTCTTGTTTGAAAATACTTCTCTCCACCTTCATCTTTCTCTTTCCCCGCAGTTCCTTTCTCCCTGTTGGGGTGTTTAGGGCTTGGAAAGGAGGGTTTTACAATGGAATCTTGAAGAACACCATCTTCTTGATTCAAGAAAGGCTCTGCAAGAGCACAAACATGTATTGTAGCAAAGCTCTCTTTTGAGAGTATTATAGTACAAGTCCTTTTTCTGGAGGGGGGACCGGCTCTAAGAAAATCCGGTCCTCATCGAGTTGTAAATCTTAATTAGTTATTATCTTTGAATTATGTGTATGGTTAAAGTGTCTTAAATGTGTTTTTGTGTAAATAAATCAGCCCGGAACCACCTATGATCTCCGTGTTATCTCATTCTTAAAGGAAAACTCTCTCCTTTCATAGTTAAATTCCGTTGAATCCAAGAGTAAGTGTTAGATTCTTTGACAGAATTGAACTTTCTCGACAAAATGAAGGTGCCATAATGATGCACTTGACATATGTACATTTCTAAATCAAATTAAGCATGTCTTACTGTGAGAAAACATGCTTCAATGCCATCTTCAAAGCCTCACCTCATTTGCAACGTATGTATACGACTACAATCGTAGTAATCGTTTACACACATGTGTCATTATGTACATTGTAGCATTTGATCCCATAGAGTGAGGTGAACATTTTAATTTCACATTGTAAACATGCCACGGCACAATAGTGGAGTCTAGGTGTGTTGGCGAACTTTGGTATGCCTCGGAATATCCAAAGCTGCGATACAGAATGAGATGACTAAATATTGACGCTCGCATTTTGAAACTAAACTATCTGATTGGGTTTTGCACATCTAATCATGGATGATTACTCTTCTTTCAAGAGGGGAATATGTCACAAGTTGGTGACATGGCAACACACAAAGGACAAAGGGAGTTAGGGTCACTTTGATTAACTTACAAAGAATGGCTGAGGAGTCTAAAACCTAGAAGAAGAAACTGGCAAACTTGCTAAGAGTGGTCGAGCGGCCTAAACCCTAGAAAATTATGCAAAGCCTACAATTCTATTGATGTGACCTATTCCCTAAAAACGCAGACAACCTGCTGATGTGGCAGCCCTGTACGGAAGATCTTGTAAAGCATGAAAATTGTATGGACAATTTGCAACTTGCAGAATAGCCCTCTAGGCATTTTCTTTTGGACCTAGTGCTTTTTGACACATAGCTTTTCATTTTGGGAGGCCAAGGACCTTTAAATATGTACATGGAGCCTCACTCTAGTATTCCAGATTGGTGGAGAGAAGCAGAGGAGCCCCCAGTAATTGTAACATGTTGAATCAATATAAGAAAATACCGAAAGGGATGCCAAGGTTTTGGGCTAGTGCACTCTAGGAGTGGAACTCCACCACCCCCGTATCCCTCTTGTGGATTCTCTCTCTCTCTCTCTCTCTCTCTCTCTCTCTCTCTCTCTATATATATATATATATATATATATATATATATATATATATATATATATATATATACACACACACACACACACACACACACACACATATATGTACACACATACATATATGTATATATATACATATGTGTGTGTGTGTGTGTGTGTGTGTGTGTGTGTGTGTGTGTGTGTGTATATATATATATATACACACACACACACACACACACACACATATATATATGTATGTGTGTGTATATATGTATATATATACGTATATGTATGTGTGTGTGTATATGTATATATATACATATATACACACACATACATATATATGTGTGTATGTGTGTGTGTGTGTATATATATATATATATGTATGTATGTATGTATGTGTGTGTGTATATATATATATATATACATACGTATATATATATATATATATATATATATATATGTGTGTGTGTGTGTGTGTGTGTGTGTGTGTGTGTGTGTGTGTGTGTGTGTGTGTGTGTGTGTGTGTTCAAGTTGTTTGAAGTGATAAAAGTCTGTTCCAGTTTGTTCTTTTTAGTTGGCACATTATGCCCTCTCATTATAAAAGATGACGTGCTTGCAGTGCTTTGGTCGATATGTATGCAAAATGTGGTGCCATCACAAAAGCACACAATCCTTAAGGGGAATCCTCAACTGAGGTTGTTTTCGTACTTTATGGGCATCCCCTCCAAGATGTCGTCTCTTGGAGGACGTTGATTGCATATATACCCAACATGGTTGTGGCAAGGAAGCTCCATGCTATTTTAAGCACATGTGAAGAGAAGACCTCTCTCAAAAATGCAATCACCAATGCTCGCACCTTCAAGGTCGGGGGTCGGGGGGCTGCACATCTGGACCGTTCATTTAGCATGTGTTATGTGCAGTAATCCATGTGCATGGCTATCGGATGCCAACTCAGTCGTTGTCACAAAGAAACGATAGCAACAACGTACGCTCGACACCTCAGCAGTCAGAACTCCATGAGCAACCGACACCTCAGCCACTAGAATTCATAAATCCTTGCAGCAACGAGCAGCTTCCACATCAGCACCCGGAATATCTGTATCTCAACTCCTCAGTACTCAGGTGCAAGTAAGCTCAGGGCTCAGTCTACTCAGTTGCACGTGTGCTGCACACTGGACCTGGCGCTTGCATGCACTATACGCTACCTTGCCCCCCTCCCCCTAGCCACTTCACGGCCGGGAAAGGTCGTCCAATGACACTCCCATGTAATATGTACAGCTCCCGGCCTCCGCCGGTCGCTATGGGGTCACACATATTACCGGGAAAGGTCACTGGACGACCTTTCCCTACCCCGTCAAGGTCGGGGGTCGGGGGGCAGCGGATCCTGGCCGTCCATCGCCTGTACCTTATTTAGCGGAATTAGCCATGCAGCTGGTGGATGGACGCCACCTCAGCTCCTGTAATTCAGGGTGCAGGAATGACCGGCAGCCAATGTATTGCATGCGCAACAGCATGGGGAATGCAACCTGGTTCTGACAACTCAGCGGCTATAATCTGAGCCTAGCTGAGATTCATGCTATAGGAGCCACATCAGCAATCGGAAATTCACAGCACCATCGCCTATGCAGCGACCGTCTGGGCCAATCAACGTTGTGCAGCTCAGCAGCCAGAACACGAGCTAAATCTCAATAAACTGTGCTGTCTACTGTCACCTATGCCGCTGTCGCCTTTTGTCCTCCTGCCTTGTGCAGTACTGGCCCCCCTCCCCCCGAGCCTTGACGATCGGGAATGGTCCCTCAGGGACCATTCACCACAATTCTCCTCCCCCATGGCTCCTGGCATCCGTCGGTCGCCAAGGGGTCGAAGAATTATGGGGAATCTCAGGGACCATTCCCTACCCCTTCAAGGTCGGCGGTCGGCTGAACCGTCCATCTACTCACCCTTCCTGCAATGGAATTCCAACTAACAGCCGACAGATTAAGGCCACATAAGCAGCCCGGAAAAATTCGGTGGCTAGCAAACCAAGAGAAGCCAACTCAGCATGTGGTATTTCAACCAGCAGTTGCCACCTCAGCACTTGGAATGTTTGCCTGTAGCATTCAGAATTTGTGCATGTGACGTTTGTCGACTGTGTTAAACTGCCCTCCCCCGCCCCGCCCGCCCGCCCTCCCTTGAAGACCGGGAATGGTCCCCTTGCTGACCATTGCCTGTTTCCAGGGCTCTCGCTATGGCTTTTGGCTCCCATCGGTCGCCTTGCAGTCGCCCAAGAAACAGGGAACGGTCAGGAAGGGACCATCCCTACCCCTTGACGGCCTCTAGCCTTATGCATTGTGTTGACATGGTGCGAGAATTCTCGCTTGTCATGCTTGGCAAATATAATATATATGCCAAATGTGGTGCCATCATAGATTATACAGGATTTAACCAAATGCGAAGGAAAGGGTTATTAGCAAAGGCCTTTCTCCAAAATGCATTCATCTACGATTGTACCTTAATGTATTTCCCTTGAATGACCAAGGTATTGTCAAGCATTACATCTTTCTACAAGAATAGCTCCCCAGCAGTCAGATTGTGAATTCTCTGGACAAATTCCATAAGGCCACAGACCTCCAAGCACAATAAGTTTTGGACAAATCCTCACAATATTTCCCCACATTGTGACTTACCTCAACATCATGAGCTTCTATGAGGGAGGCGCCGGCCGGGCCACGGTCCCCTGCCCCCAATCGTACCTAGCTAGGTATGCGGTACCTCTCGAGCAGAAGCTCATGATGTTATGCATTGTATGAAAAACATTGAGACAGACTTTGTTTTTCTACATGAGAAAATTTCTAAATCTTCTTGTGAAGGTGTGATTGCATATGGAGAAAAACCTTTGGTTAAAACAACCCAGAGCTTTGTTGCCACAACCATGTTGCTCTACGAGACGCTGGGCATATCTGCAATTAACACGCTCCAAGAGACGATACCCCTGAAGACACCCCTGAAGATGATGTCAATGACTTGCATAAGGCCACATGCCTTATGTACAAAAAATGTGGTGCCAGCATGCAATCTTGATAGAGATCCTCCATAGGATGTCATTTCTAGGAGCATGATGATTGCAGATATGGTTTTGGCAAGGAAGCTCTGGGCTATTTTAAGCAGATGCAAGAGGAAAGGTGCAATCTCTTGCCATCAACTTGAGCAATACAATCTCCTCGCCATCACCAAGCTCACCCAAGGTGGTAATCGTGTAGGCTATATTTCGTCTCTCTCTCTCTCTCTCTCTCTCTCTCTCTCTCTCTCTCACAGCTTTCTATTACATAAATTGTGTATATCCCTCACCATCACCAAGCTCACATAAGCTAGTTGTCAAGTAAGCTTTACTTCATTGTCTTGCAAACTCAATTATCACTCCTGTTTTTTACTCTCTAGATAAGGGAAACAAGGAAAATTTGGGGTTAAAATATTTGTTCATTCTAATATATCACAAGCTAATATTTGAATCTAAGAGATGCCCTCAATAGCACTAACAGAAGATGAGATCTACACATTTGTGAACCGACAGAATACTCTCGCAAACAACCCCACTCATGGTCGATTTACTCACTATCAACATCAAAAGCTCAAGCCTACCCATAACATTGGAAGTGTCCTATGCTAACATGTGAATATTTTGTTAAGGAGGAAAAGACCACCTCAGACTCTGCTAATAATCGCATGTGCAGCATGTCCGATCTATAACCAGTAGTTGCACAAAATGTACAAAAGTGACAACCAATGAAAGCATTTAGTGGAGATTGTCTCTGCAGGGAGTAGTATACCATTTTTTCTTTCTTTGTGTCCGTAGAGAGGAAATACAACTACAGAGAATCGACGTTTTGAGCAGAGCACTTGAAGGTTTTGGTGGACACTTATAATTTACCTTGAAGTGCCTATTGTGGAGATTGTCTCCGCAAGGAGTAGTATACCTTTTATTCTTTATTAGTGTCCGCAAACAGGAAAGATGACTACAGTAAACAGAGCAATTGCAAATTTTGGTGCACATAGCATATTAATGTCCCATCTCTACTTATCTTCCATAGCTTCCACTTTTGCTCGTAATGGATGATAAAATTATGGCTGCCTATAAATATTTTACATACCAAACAATAATTCCATGAAGAGTAGAATTTAGCAGTTGTCTCACACACACACACACACATGATACATACTTTTTTATCACGCAAGAGTTTTTCATAACTAAATGGCGAATTGCGAACTTAGGAAATTTGTCACTGCTCACTCTTTGTCGCAACTACACACGTTACTTTTCAGTGTAAAGGATTTCCCAAAACAAAATAACAGATTGGAACCTTACACTCTCAAATCCTTGGGTTTCTCAAAAAACAAAGACAAATTGAAACCTTACACAGCCAAATCAGAATCTCTCTTATCTCTCTCTGCAGGTTACAAGTGCTGGTTCATTAAGGTCACAATCAAGCATAATTTGCAACCCTCTCAGCACCCCTTGACATGTGCCTTTGGAAGTTCTCTCCCATGCCACCATAATTACTACCATGCGCTGAGTGACCACCAATATGTACCACACCACATAAATACCACCCTTACCACTACTGCATGGTAAGACCCAGCTCTAAATTAAACTACGGGGAGAAGTAGAAGAAGACTAGAGAGACAAACGAGTCGACAATGACGAAAAGGAAGAGATGCATTGATCTTTTTGGATTATTACCCTAGACAACACACACATACCCACTAACACACCAATATTTTATTAGCCTAGATAAGAAAGGGTGCGTTTGTGTGTGTGTGTGTGTGTGTGTGTGTGTGTTGGGGTGGGGGGGGGGAAGGGGGGGGGGGGGGGGGGGGTGCGGCTCAAAACTTTAAGACCTTGTTCTCCAAAGAAGGGAAACTCTTGACATAATAAAACAAAACCCAAGACCATCAGTATGTCTCTTAAGACCGTGTGAGTGTGTGTGTGTATGTGTGTGTGTGTGAGAGAGAGAGAGAGAGTAAAGACTTCACACAATTCATTCCCTTCCATAAATCCCAACCATGCGCACTAAACCTACATTGTGTTGGAAACTCCTAAAAAATTGCAATGTTTAGAGGAGACTAATATACACTGAGGCCCGTACTTCCTTTAAGGTGGAGAAGGTAGTCAAGCTGCAGCGGCCGTTTGAGCCTTGGCTGAAATTTGGTTCTGGATATGTTGTGGTACTATATCAAATTTAGCAAGCTGCATGGTGTACGAAGCCCTTCCTTTGGTCATCCCACGCAATGTGCTCACATATTGGAACATCTCTGACAGGGGCACAAGTGAATCCACCACCTGCACAAACATAACTTTTCAATTAGAAACATGTTCGCTATGTCACAAATGTACACGACCCTATGACCTGCAAAAGCCCATACAGGTTGCTACCATGACATTCTAGACATACATCACTGCAAGTGAAAACTAACAATTTATAATCAAGAATGTAACTACCCACCTCCTCTGTTGTTAACCATAAAGCCACTTAGATTCTCAAAAGAATGCCCAGTTGATAATAAACTTACCGCCTTTATTTTAGGCATATATGCAAGCGTAAATAGCTATAATACATGCATGCATAAATATAAAAATATGCATAGATACATATACATGTATATAATAGATGATGCTATGTATATTTGTATATGTATGCATGTACGAATGAGTAGGTATGTTTGAATATGTTCCTGTCAAGGTTGGGCGTCGAGGGGCTGTAGATCTCAACCCTCCGTTTACTGTCGATTCTACAGGAGAATACAGATCTGCAATTGCTGGATGGATGACACGTCCGCATGCAGAACGTAAAGCCATGCAAGCCTATCATTTTTCTCCAACTCAGCACACAGAATTTGTCTTGCAGCCAACAACATTGCGCCACATCAGCACGTGGAAAGGCAGACGACCTGCAATCAGACTCAGGTTGCTGCCCTATTGAAGTGCTACAGTGCGGACTGTAATAGTGGAATCAGGAGGATGTGGAACAGCAACAGGCTCCTTCAACCCTTCACAACCCTTCACAGAGATAAACCGTCTAGTCCAACTGAGATAATAACCGGTGCATCACTGCTGCACGAGTAGGAACAGGTGCCTTGTCCTCTGGGATGGATGTAACCAAGGCACGAGTAGTCGGGATGAAAGGGTATGAGCAACATACTGCAGTGCTATAGTGCCTACTGTATCACTTCCATACTAACTGAGTGCTGCAGCGCTCCTCGACCCCACTGTAACAATCCTGGCCCCCCTCCGCCCAACTCTTGCAATCGGGAATGGGCATTTAGTGACCATTCCCATAATATCGACTCCCACCTTGGCTCTCGGCGATTCCGCCGGTCGCCATGTGGTCGTCGATATTATGTGGAATGGTCATTAAATGACCGTTCCCTACCCCATAATTATTTGTAAGTCTACTCCTCACATCCATTCAAATACTGTCATGGTCGGGGGTTAGGGGGCAGCCCCTCCCAGCTGTCCATTTAGTGTACTTTCTGAGCAGGAATACTTTCTCAACACTGCCATATGCTCGCCACGTCAGCATATGGAAACATAGAAACCTCCAGCCAACCATTGGCTCAGAACGCACTGCAGCTAATAGGGCAGGCTTGACCAACCTGGGAGACTGAGCGGAATCTCAGTCTGAGAGACTGGACACCTGGGAATGAAACCCTCAAGATTGGTCCCCCCTGACCTTGAAGGCCAGGAAAGGACCCTTAGTGTCCTCTCCCGCAATCAAGGCTACCGACCTCCACCGTTTGCCCTGATTGCTGGGAGAGGTCACTAAAGGTCCTTTCCCTACACCTTCCAGCACATGCATCATTTCATTAATGTTCTGCACAGAGTAGAAGATCATCTTTTATGAGATATCACACACAGATGGCTTCAAAATTTCTTTTTATCCCTATAAAAGAATATACCTTCTTAAGGTCAGAAAAGTCTGAACTTAGGAATCATAAGAAAGGCTACAACACTCAAAAAATACAAAAGGCACAAAATTATTGAAAAGAATTGAAAGCAGTGAACCAAACAAACAGGTAGACCCTTTCAGGCAAACAACTACTTGATCACTGGAGACTTGCAAGCAAATCATACCTTCATCCCACCAGGCTTATCACCAAAGCTGTTGATCTGTCCTCGCCGAGAGTTCAAATCCCCAATCACATCACCCAGATGATCTTCAGGAGTGACAACTTCCACTTTCATTATTGGCTCCAACAGTTTTGGAGCCGCCTTGTTCATACCCTCTCTAAAAGCTCCCCTTGCAGCAAGTTGGAATGCCAGGACGCTGGAGTCGACCTCATGATAAGAACCATCTATCAAAGTAGCTCTTACATCCACAACAGGAAAGCCAGCCAGAACACCATTGTTCATACACTCTTCAAGACCCTTCACCACACCAGGTATATACTCCTTGGGTACCGTTCCACCTTTGATTTCACTCTTGAATTCATATCCGCTTCCAGGTTCAAGAGGCTGAAACTTGACAACTATTTCTGCAAACTGCCCTTGTCCACCTGATTGCTTCTTGTGCACATACTTCACTTCTACAGGTCGAGAGATGCTCTCTCTGTAATTGACTTGAGGGGCACCCACATTTGCCTCAACCTATAAAGACACATGAAAACATCGTTAAGATATTTTAACAATTCTTACAGGCCAAAAATGGCCCATGAGACTAGAACAAGGTACAATCGATCATGATATCTCTCATCCATAGTTTTTCCTCGCATCAAACATACATCACTTGAATGGGTACGGAAATACAGAATAAGTATGGATCAGACCCCCTAACGGTCTCCATATATCAGATTTAATTCAACACACTAAAACCAGTCTACATATGACACTTAACACAATGCAGAGGAGGCCAAAAAATGAAGCCTCAAGGCAGCCAAGTTCGAACCTAATCATACTTCAGTCAGACTCTGATGCATCCAGAAGTATGGTTCCTCATTCGGACGGGTCAGAAGAAAACCATGCTCTCATCAAAAAGAGATATTGAGAAAATGCATTACCTATAATTGACACATGAAGCTGCATATATAAGTAATGCAAAGAAAAATATTGTGTACATACCTTGAACTCTCTTTTGAGCCTGTCAACAATAATCTCCAGGTGCAACTCTCCCATTCCCTCTATGACCGTCTGGTTACTCTCTTCATCTCGTGAGAAATGGAAGGAAGGATCCTCTTGAGCTAGCTTGATAAGACCATTAGCCATCTTGTCAATGTCAACTTTAGTTTTGGGCTCGATGGCCACTTTGATCACTGGATCTGGGAAGTCCATTCTTTCCAGAACAACTGGTTTGTCTGCATCGCAAATAGTTTCTCCTGTGATTGTATCCTTCAGACCAGCCAAAGCAATAATGTCACCTGTTCTTGCTGCCTTGACATCTTCCCGGCTGTTAGCGTGCATTTCCAGCAACCGCCCTATTCTCTCCTTCTTGTTCTTGTTAGAATTCAGGACATAAGAACCACCCGAAAGCACACCTGAATAGACTCGGACAAAGGTAAGGGAGCCCACAAAAGGGTCAGTCATAATCTTGAAAGCTAAACCAGAAAAGGGCTCATCATCACTGGGCTTCCTCTCTATAACAGTCTCGGGATCCTCGGGGGCTGATCCTTTCATAGTGGGCAAATCAAGAGGAGATGGAAGATAAGCCACGACGGCATCAAGAAGAGGCTGCACTCCTTTGTTCTTGAATGCTGAGCCACACAAAACAGGCACAAACGAAAGGGAGATTGTTCCTTTACGGATGAGTCCCTTCATGGTCTCTTCATCTGGCTCTACCCCTTCAAGGTACTGTTCCATAGCTTGATCATCCTGCTCAACAATTATCTCAATCATTTGAGCCCTGTAATCAGCTGCTATTTCTTTCAAATCATCAGGAATGTCAATATAATCAAACTTCGCACCAAGCTCTTCCCCATTCCAAACGATGGCTTTCATTGTCACTAAATCTACAACCCCTACAAAGGTATCTTCAGACCCAATAGGAAGTTGCAAGACAAGCGGCTTCGCACCCAAATTGGAGACAATCATATCACGTGTGCGAAAGAAGTTGGCACCCAACCTATCCATCTTGTTGACAAAGCAAATTCTGGGAACCCCATACTTATCAGCTTGTCGCCAGACAGTTTCAGATTGAGGCTCAACCCCAGCAACACTATCAAACAAGCAAATAGCACCATCAAGAACTCTCAAAGCTCTCTCTACCTCCAAAGTAAAATCCACGTGCCCTGGCGTGTCAATGATATTAATTCGATGATCCTTCCACTTTGCGGTGGTTGCTGCAGAGGTAATGGTGATACCTCTCTCCTGCTCTTGCTCCATCCAATCCATTGTAGCCGTGCCCTCATGCACCTCTCCTATCTTGTAGCTTTTCCCTGTGTAGAAAAGAATGCGCTCTGTTGTTGTAGTTTTGCCAGCATCGATGTGCGCCATGATACCAATATTGCGGTAGTCTTTCAAGGGTACTTCCCGCTTTTCGCCTGCACAGCACAAATTGGTCATTCTTGAGTTGGGTGCAAGACAAGTATGCAACATACGCAGAACCTTACAAGACAAAACGAATATCAGGAAGCCTGCAACAAACATGAACTCAACTAACTTGTTCAGATTTTTTCAACACTAAACTAGCAATTTGCCACAGAATAGCTTAGGCAAAACAATCGTTATCTTGACAAAAATATATTTGAATGTAATGCCATGCCTTCTCTCACCTAGTCTTAGGATTTACTATCAGATGATAAAGCTTTACGAAAGAACATAATATGTACAGGTTCTGGAGTAGAATCGATACAAGATGCGCTCGGATAACCAGTATAATGGTTGTGCATGCAGCATGAACAAAAATTTGGTATCATCATACAAGCATACCTTCAGAAGAAGCTTCCCTTTTAACAATTGTATGAGTTACACATCATGTTTGGAAAGATACAGCTTCTGTCGTTCATAGCCTCACTTGCCCGTCAAGGTTTATTCAACTTTGAATTTAACAAAGATTTAGATTGTATGGTACGTAGCCTCACTTGCCAATCAAAATTTATTTGGGTATTGTGTGTCAACAAGTACAGTAGAGTGTTTTTTTACCTGATATGAATCCAATCATTGCCACATGAATATTCTTTAAAAGAACACTCATTTCAATCTCAACATAGAAAATCCATCTAAACCAGGGGCTTCTAACTGTCAAGGGAGATAGATCCAAGCTCAAGTATACAGTGTCAGTAAATCCAACATCCTTTGCAGTCTAAATTCCTGTCACATGAATTGTAATATAGAACAACACCTCTCACACATACACACACACACGCACACACGCGCACGCACGCACGCACGATTGCACACCCCACTCGTTCCAATCAACTAAAGGCATCAAGCTTACCATCAGCTGCCATGGCAATCACGGAAGCCCTTTTGGAAACACTTCTATCCGAGGGAACGTGAGCCCATCTCGTGGTCTCGTACCACTGAGAAGTAACAGCAGAAGAGGAAGCAGTGGGGAAGCTCGCCGCATTCTTGAGGCCGGCAAATGAAGAAACGCCATTAGACTTTCGATACTCTTGAGCACCCTTGCTACAAGACGCATGCAGAGCAGTGGCTGAGGAGCTGATTCTAGCCACAGTAGAAGCCATTGGGGCTGCGAGGAAGAAGAGGGCGACGTCGCCCAGAGACTTAACCAAGACCCTGACAGGAAGGGAGAAATGCAGTGGTGACACTACAGCTTGGCTAAGGCGATGTAGCCACTCACGCTCCTCAAGAAGGGGAGAGCGAGAGACGGGTGGAGACGCGAAATGGAAGGATGAAGAAGGTATATGGGAGCTGCAGCAGAGATGATGTGGAATTTTGACATCATTAATACGGTGGCCTAGCCCACAGGATGAGGATATGGTGGTGTTGCTTTTAGTATTTTTGAGGCTGGAATGAGTTCAAACTCTTCTCATAGCCTGCAATTGGCCACGTCCATCCTTTCAAGCTTTGCCAAGCAGAACCTCCAACTTCAAAGTTCACTAGTTCACACAAGCCCACATTGTGCACCATGAAACCCAATTATGGAGAGCCTCTAACTCAATTGTCATTCAAACAAGAACAGAGGCAATGTGTTTCTAAACTAGCGTGTTTTTTTAAACAACGATGAAACACTTAAGTATTGATTGGATTGGCTAAGACAAGGGCATATTACACATGCTACATCATGCAATTTGCTTTGAGTGGTGTGCATGTGTGTTTGGGAGGTGGATACAATATTTTGCATGTTATAATCACAAGCACCATGCTCAACTTTGAGTAGATGTGTAGAACAATATTGGCATTCTAGAGGCCACAAATACACTGCAAGGAGGCAATCCCTTCGCCTACATTACACTAGCCACCCCCTATGAATTGCAAATTGGATGCTTCCTAGATTTTTGCATGCTCTATAGAAAATATATGTTCTCAATCTCCTACTACTCTCATTTCTAGTTCCACCTCCCCCTACTTTATTTCATAAACCTCAAAAGGACAATTTTTAGCTTTGTTGAATGCGATAGTGTCCACAAAGTGTATGAAGGGTGAGAAATGAGGGGTAGGACTTTTGTGTGTGTGTGTGTGTGTGTGTGTGGGTGTGTGTGTGTGTATAGAGAGAGAGAGAGAGAGAGAGAGAGAGAGAGAGAGAGAGAGAGAGAGCTTGAGTCCTTACAAGCGCGTGCACACACACTCACACGAGCAAGAGTGCACACAATGGAGATGGAGGTTGAAAGCTGCTTCTTCTTTCACTGAAATGATGATGAGGCCTACAAAACATATGTGGGAAATATAACATAATAAGAGATAACTATGTACAATGAATAATGTGAAATCGCTAGTGAGCGAGCTGCCAAGATAATGGTGACGGCAAGCATATGTGTATGCACGATGAGCGAGAGAGGTTATGTTGAGAGAAGAATGAAAGATTAGGATAATGTGTTAGTGAGCGATCGGACACGACTGGCCAGCGACCATAGTAGCCCTTTGATCCCAACAATCTCCCACTAAAAGGCCAATGTGCCTTTAAGCAAACTATGGGCATATGTACAAGGTATATAGAGTGTGGATCTCTAGCAAATGCCCATAACTACTCGAAATTGTGCAAACTTCTCAGAGGGTAGGCCTTTGGTTAGTAGATCAGCAGAGTTATCACCTGTGTGAATTTTGACAAGCTCTATGCACTTGTTCTTAAGCACCTCACAAATGAAGTGATACCTTGACATCAATGTGCTTTTTCTTTGCATGAAAAACTAGATTCCATGCTAGTTGGGTAACACTCTGACTATCGCAATGCAAAACTAGAACCTTGCATTGATGCCCAAATCTCCACTAGATGAGTGAATCATATAACTTCTTTGATGGCATCCAACACCATGACATAACCTTTGTTGTCCACAATCCCTATATAATTTGCATTTGTGTGGCGAACTAACTACACATGCATCTTTGCCTCCAAAGTAAATGCAAAACTCTCTTGTACCATTCAAGTATCTCATCACACCCTTTATTGCCTCCAATGCTTCTTGCCAGGATTCGCAATAAAACTACTCACAACTTCCTCTGCAAATGCAATGTCTACATAATGATGAGTCCCAATCATGGCAAACATCAAAGAACCAATTGCAAATAGATATGAAATCTTGGCCATCTCAGCCTTTTCCTAATCAGATCTGGGACAATCCTCTTGCCTTAATTTCACATAAGGAAACTATGGTAGATCATGACTTTCCCCCGCCATATTGAAACGTTGTTGTACTGTGGCATGTTTACAATGTGAATTTAAATGTTCACCTCACTCTTTATGCTTTTTGATATGAGGGACCAGATGCTACAATGTATATAGAATGTCAAATGTGTGAGAACGATTTTCGCGAATGCAATCATGTACATACCTTACCGGGGCGACAAGGCCATGGATGTGGCACTTGGCGTGTTTTCTCACAATGAAATATGTCTGATTTGGTTTACAAATGTACATATCTTGAGTGCATGGAGATGGCACACTTGTTTTGCCTAGAAAGTTCAATGCAGGCGATCTAGTCCAAAATTAGTAAGTTTTGTGTGGTCGTAAACAATGTATCTAAAGTGCTTGCCAAGTGAAAAAATGCGGTTCATCATGTAATTTGAGCCCAAAGGGATTTTGCCACATTTTTCCCTACTCATTTGGGCTTTTATGGGCAAAAAATGGTCAAAAATGGCTCAAAATGCCACATCACTTTTGATGGGCATGAACTACTAGAATGAGAAGAGATTTTGTGACAAGAGATATCAACACTTTAAGCCACTCTATGAAAGGATACACAGGCTTCTTCCATGGTGTGCTAGTGCAGTCTTGTATTGTTCCTACCCCGTGTTTGAGCATGTAAGGGTTCCGATTAGGGTTTCCTCTCTTCAAAAATGTGTGTGAGCTTTGTCTATGGAAGTCCTTAAGATTTCATAAAATGGTCTCCACAAAGAATAGAAGGGCAAAGAATTTTTTTTTGTTTGGACAACAGGCATTGCAAGGATGCAATTGGGGTCGAGGCTACACCAAATCCATAGACACACAAGTGTTTTAAGTTGATCTTGGTTCTTTTTAAAATTTAATAATTTATAGTTGCAGTTTTGTTCTTTTTTTACTATGTCTTTCGCTTTTTAATCTTCTGCGACTCGCTTGATTTTGTTGCAAACTCTCACAGTCAGAGGTCTTGCATACTTCTCGATGGACTCTTTGGTAAAAACACGCCATGAAGCAAGCTAGGCTGAGGGTTCAAAATCTCTTTCAAAGGTCTCAATAGGACATAATTATTTGGCGAGCATTTTTCGGCGAGTGTTTTTTTTGAATCGAACAAGAAGATTCCAAAAATATTATTTCGCTCTCAACCTTTGATAGTTGAGGATCCACTCTTTTTCTCTATCTCTCATAGATTTGTTTCCTTGGCAAGCACACATACACAAGGAACAAAACACATCCGAATAATTAAACATATACACACTCAATATTTAACACAACTCAATCAAAGATTGTGCTCACTTGAGCAATAGCGATCTCTCTCCCCCTTCTCTTGTAAAGCTCTCTCTCTCTCTCTCTCTCTCTCTCTCTCTCTCACACACACACACACACACACACACACAAATACAAGTATATACCCAAATTATTTAACATCTCTGTGTGTGTGTGTGTGTGTGTGTGTGTGTGTGTGTGTGTGTCGCTCATTTCTCCATCCCCCTTTTCTCTCTCTATCTTGGCCCTCCACCCCATGCCCCGCCCCCCTCTCTCTCTCTCTCTCTCTCTCTAATGGAAATGGCCTATGAACTTTGAGAATAGCGGAATTAAAATGGCCTATGAACTTTGAGAATAGCAGAATTAAGAGAATTAGAGTGAGCATTTTTGTGAGGTTACTTTGAGAACATAGAGGGTGAACTTAATTGATGGTAGCAAAATGAACATAGTACTTAATTAACTTGGCATGAACAATACTTTTGCAAGAGAGAGAGTATTAGAGAACATGAGAACATGACAATAGTTGAGGACCGGATTTACTTGGAGCCGGTCCCCTCTCCAAAAGGCATTTGTATCATAGATTCTCCCATCAAGAGAGACTTGTTACAATACAATCTTTGTGTTCCTTGTGACCTTGGTGATGCTATGAAGATGGAAAGCTTCATGCATCACGAGCATAACATAAACTTTGCAAAAAGCATTAACTATCCCAAGGCCTCAAACACCTTCGAAGGTGGAGAGAGCTAGTGGAGAATAAGGGTAGGGAAGAGGAAGAAGAATCATCCATAGGAGAAAGAAATAGTTCCTCACTTATCATCACTCTTCTTGCTTAGCATAGCATAATAGCATAGCAATGAAGATGAAGAAGATGGCAAGCTTAAGCATTGAAGCATGGCTCTTGGTTGGATTCACATTCATAGCCAAGAGTGTTGGTATAGGCTCTCCACTTCTCAACAAGCTTGGAGAAGGAGATGGAGCTCTTGCACTTTGCACTCCACACAATGAGAGAATGTGTGTGTATGTGTGGGAGAGTATAGCCCCCCTCTCATGCTTGGTCCACACCTCTCTCTCTCTCTCTCTCTCTCTCTCTCTCTCTCTTATTATTTAATTATTTCATTTGGACATGTGTCCTCTTTTTCGTCTTTGAGAGAAAGAACTTAATTATTTATTTTTATGTATCTAAATTCTCACTGGACCCCTTTGAAACCTATCCAATAGCATTCAAGCACATCATGAGGGCCACATGTGGAGGATCTTTTGAACATGTGTCTTTCATGCTTATTAATTCATTTGGTTTGAATTGGATACTTTAAGCCTTAGTCAATCAAGCATGGAAACATTGATGCCTCTTGAGAGTTTATCTTTGAATTAAACACTTCAAGAACCTTAGTCATTTAAGCATGCGAGAAGCACCTCAAGCTTTTGGGCAATGTTCCCACTAACACTTAGCAAGCCGACAAGCACCTCATGCTTGGGTAAGATTCCCACCTCAAAGTCAGCCCTAGCTTGCCTAAGATCAAATGACTTTTGACCACTAACTTTTGGAGGTATTGAATGAAGATAACCTTAAGGTATTTAAGCTCCATTAGGTAGCATTGCTCTTTAACAGACCATCTCTCATTTGGACCCCTTTAACCTTGGCCCCGTGTTGAGACATATCCATAAGCACATGTGTATATTCTAACCCTTGTTCCTGTTTATTCTCCCAAATTGAATGATTAGTTTAATATAAGAAAATCATTTGGGTTGGTTAGATATTAGATTTTATACATTACCTCTCTCTTGAAATAAAAAGTTGTCCTCGACTATGAGGTAGAAAAGATAAAGTCTTAGTCATTAGTCTACGTTTCTTAGTGGGTAGAAGATTCTTTTTCACCCTGCGACATCATTCCGGGATGGATGACTAGTCCATTTGGTGCTTTGGGAGACGTAGCTGCCACAAGCATGTCTGCTCTTTAGTCCATATCATACTCCCAAAGTAGAGTGACAAATTCTACTTGGTGTTTGAGTGACGTCGTCATCACGAACATGATTCTAAGCATGCATACTATTTAAATTTGTGCAAAAAAGAGGATTAGTCTTATAGGACAAAAACATTTCTCATTTAGAAAGCATTTACATTTGCTTACTCTAGTGCAACATTGTAAGCATTAACAAGGTTCATACTATCCTTAAGCTGTATTCCTTGCATCCATCTAGCATCTTCAAATGGATAATTTTTGAACTTAATAAGATACCGTTGGATAATCTTACCATTCCGTAGTACCTTGTCTTCATGCCGAAGGATAGCTTCGGGTTGTAGAACCTCTTCTTGGTCTTCGATTTCCGGAGGGTCTTCAGTAATTGGTTCTATTGGTGGCTCTCCTTTGTAGGGCTTAAGCAGGCTCACATGAAAAGCATTGTGTATGAGCCAATGGTTGGGAAACTTGAGTTGATAAGCCATGTCATTGATTGGCTTCAAGAAAAGGACCATAATATCATTTTGCTAATTTAGCATAATACTTTTGATGGCCCGTAGGATTTTTGCCCATCGTTTGCCTCAATTGAGCCTTAGGAAACTTAAGTGAGACCCAATCATTTTCTTTGAACATTAAGGCCCTTTTGTGCTTGTCAGCAGCAGCTTTTTACCTTTGTTGAGAGATGGATATAGCCTCCTTAACCTTTTGAAAAGATTCTTGTAGGTCATGGCTATACTCATAAGAAGCGAAGATCTTCCCATGTACTTATAGCAAGGAATTTTTCTCTATGATCTCAAAAGATGTTTTTCCTGTAGTAGTATGGACAATATTATTGTACGCATACTCTACAAGGGGCAAGTACTTCTCCCATTGTGATCGTTGATCTACTTTTGTAACATAAGTCTTTAGTAGATCGAGTATCGTAAGATTAGCTATCTCACTTTGGCCATCCGTTTGTGGGTGGTAGGCCAAAGAGAAATTCAATTTTGTACCTAGATTTTCAAAGAGACCTTTTCAGAAATTACTGGTCATTCTAGGACTTCTATCTGACACGATGGATGTTGGTAATCCATGGTGTTTGAAAATCTGAAATATGAAGATGGTTGTCATTTGGTGTGTCTTAATAGTCTTTTTGACAGGAATAAAGTGTGCTTGCTTGCTAAACCTGTCGACAATTGTCCATATTCCCGTATTCCCATGGATAAACTTGGGTAATCCAAAGATAAAATCCATGGATATACTCTCCCATGGTGAATTAGGGATGGACAATGGCTGGAGTACTCCAGGTTTCTTTCCTCTATCATACTTAGTCTTTTGGCATACCACACATTTTGAAACATACTCTTGTATGTCCACTTTCATGGTAGGCCAATAGAAGTACGTCTCTACTTCTCGAAGAGTAGGTTGAATGCCTCTATGCCCCGCATAGGGAGGAGCATGGGATTCATACATGACTTTCTCACTAAGGGAGTGGGTAACACATAGCCTATTTCCTTGGAGAAGATAACCATCCTGCAAGGTGAATGGTTCCTCTTTCTTCCCCAAAGCAAGGGCTGACATTACATCTTTAAAATCAGGGTCAATAGCATACTCATCTATCATAGAAGATAGATCATTGTGAGTTGCTATAGACACCGCATTGACTTTTGGTCATTGTGAAAGTGCATAAGCCACTTTATTGTGCTCACCAGCAATGTGAGCAATATGAAAATAAAATTGTGAAAGATATTTTGTCCACCTCATTTGTTTGTCAGAAAGCTTGGTTTGCGTCATGAAGTACTTGAGACTTTGGTGGTCTGTTCGTAAAATGAATGGAGTCCCCAATAAATAGTGGTTCCATGTGTCTAGGGCATGTAGAACAACTAAAAGCTCTTTCTCATAAATGCCCAAGACCTGTTCATCCATATTGAGCCTTCAGGTCCCATATGCTATGACATGCCCTTCTTGAAGCAAGACTGCTCCAAGGCAATCACCACAACCATCACATTGGACCTCAAATGGCTTTGATAGATATGGAAGCATGAGTATTGTTTGAGAGGTAAGCTTCTCTTTGAGCTTGTCAAAAGCTTTGTGCTCCTTAGCAGTCCATGAATACTTAACATTCTTCTTTGTTAAGTCATGTAATGGTTCTGCTATTTGAGAAAAATTTTGCTATGAAGCGTTTATAGTATGCACACATACCAATAAATCTTCTTAGCTCATGTAGATTCCTTGGATTAGGCCATGCTTTTATTACCTCTAACTTTGATGGATCCATACGAATACCATCTTGAGAGATAGTATGACGTAAGTATTGAATCTCTTGAAGGAAAATTTCGTTTTTCTTTTGGTTGAGAAAAAGCTTGTTCTCCCTCAATGCTCGAAAAATCACTTGGAGATGTTGCTTGTGTTCCTCCAAGGACTTGGAGTAGATGATGATATCATCAAAGAACACTCGAGTGAACTTGCGATAAGGTCTAAATATTTTCTCCATCAAATGATGAATGTGGCTGATGCATTGGTCAAGCCAAAAGGCATGACTAGATATTCATAAAGACCAAACGTTGTACGAAACGTGGTCTTTAGGATATTTTCATCCACTATCCTTATTTGATGATAGTCACATTTTAGGTCAATCCTACTGAAGTAGGTCGAACCTTGTAGCTTATCAAACAGATCTTCTACCCGAGGCACAGGAAATTTGTTTTTGATAGTGATATGGTTTAGTGCTCGATAGTCCACACACATACGGTATGTACCATCTTTCTTTTGCATTAAAAGGACTGGAGAACAAAAGGGAGAGGAGCTAGGCCTCACCATCCCTTTGTCTACCAATTCTTGTACTTGCCTCATGATCTCCTCTTGTTGAGCTTGGGAAACTCGATAAGGAGGCTTGTTAGGCGGTGAGCTTCTTGGTAGGAGCTCAATTCAATGGTCATCATCCCCTCGTTTTGGAGGTAAGTCCATAGGGATGTCATCAATGAAAACATCTTGAAATCCATTTAGAAAAGTAGACAAGTCTAACTCTTCTTGATTCCTACCATTTTCTTTTGATAAACCATTAGCATCATTAGTGGATTCTTTGACAAAATCATGTACGCAAAAATCAAGCTTTTCATTGAATTATCAAAAGCTGGTGAATTTACAAGTGGTATAGTACGACCGGACTCATTAGGATCTATATACATGTTCTTTCCCCTATAGGTGAAGTAGATTCTTCTTTCAGGGAACTTCATGTTGGCAACCATGTGATTAAACCATAGTGCCCCTAGAATAGCATCCTCATGTTGGAGAGGAGAGATGAAAAAGTATTCTTTGTCGACATAGCTTTGGGCATGAAGCCTCAACTTCCCAATCAAGGGAGTAACGGCGGCTTGTTATGCTTTAAAAGCCGTGTCAGTCATTATAATATCTCCCATCTCAAAAGCTTGAATGCCCAACTTGGTGGCCAACTCCATTGATATGAAGTTGTGAGTAGAGCCAGGGTCAAACAAGATGAAGGCATCATGTTCCCTTACCTTTCCCCAAGCATAGGAGAGAGATGATCCTTTGCAATGAGCATCCTCTTTTGGAGCTTCGATGGTGGAAGCCCTAGGAGTCTCATTGCAAGCATTATTCTTGGGGAAAGAACGATAGCCATGTCCTTGCTCCCCACACTTAAAACACTTATGGTCCTTGCAAAAAGCTTCAAGCTCTTCATGAGAGAGTTTGTTTTTACCTTTGTAAACTCCCTTCTCCTTGGACCTATTGTTGTTGTAGTTGTTGTTGTAAGAAGTGCCTTGGGAAGAATTTTGGGCATTGGTTTTTCCCTTTGCATCATTTTTGTCTTTGTTTTCCATGGGTTTGACATACCGTCTAGCCCCTTGTTGAAAATTGTGCGGGAAGCAACCACGGTGTGGCGGATTACTTCGGTGATAGAACCAAGCCGTTGGGAGTTGACATACTTGGCCATTTCTTCAGGTAATCCCGCACAAAATTATTGCTTTTTCTTGGCAAAGTCTATCTTTTGGAAGACAGTAACCTTGAGATGTAAATCCCAAAACTTGTCCACATATTTGTAAATAGACTCATGTGAGAGAAGCTTCAAACTGCACCATTCGGTAAGTACTTTGTCCTTTGCATCGCTTGCAAGGAATTTCTTCATGATGGAAACTCATAGAGTTTTCAATGTCTTTGGGGCTTCACCGTTGCCACGAAGGCTAGCCCACCATTGACGAGCCGATTTTTGGAAGTGCATAGCTACATGGTGTAGCTTGGAGGACTCCAGGAAGCCCTCGTCTCCAAAGGCCGCATCAAATTGTTGGATGAAGGCCAATACTCTGTCTCGGTGGCACCAAAGGTGCCATCATAGGTGAGAAAAGAGATACTATTTCCTCCCTCTTTGAACTTATTGAGCTTTTGTGATCTTCGCTATGCAGGGTTTTATTTGCAATGTCCTTTTCTCTTGTATTGTCTAGGAGAATAGCCATAGCTTTCGTCGGGAGAGGAGGAAGGTGAAGAAGAAGGAGAAGAGGGTGACATCTTTCTTGATCTTTTCTTCCTTTCCTCTCTTCCCTTTCGGAGTGACGAGGAGAAAGACTATGTGTTGACCGTTTCCTCATGGGAGGAGTTGGCGATCTTCTAGACCGCCGTCTTCGTGGAGCCACATCTTCAATGGAACTTAGGTATTCATTACTTTCTTGTTCTTTGGATTCCTCCTCTTGTATGGGAGAGAGTCGTCTTTTGGGGGTCTCATCAAGAAGCTTCCTAAGCTCTCTCTCCCTTTCGGGAGGAAGGGAAATCCCATAAGCACGAAGTTATCGCGTTGCAAAGTAGGGTTGCCCATAGCTTGATACAACCTAGTAACAAGATAATTGATAAACATGGGGGCATCATTTATTGCACCTTCATGTGCAAAATCAAAGTGATCAATGTTCATTCTACTCTCTTGATTATTGTCAACCATGCTAAGTATACTTAAAGGTGTTTACTTAGTGAATTCTTTGGCAACTCAAAACCTTAGTTGCTACTCCTCTTAGCTTTTGAAAATAAGCACTTAAGTATCTACACCCACAGCTTGAATTGGTTAATTATATAGAGTAGTGGGGTGGGTCTAACATAGCAGAATTACCGAGGGATATCTCTCTTCGGACTTCTTATGGCTCAATAATGGTAAAGTCGTAGGCAAGTCTAAAAAGACCCCATTATTAAGACCAAAGCTCCCGAGGTGTGCACCATATCCCACATAGTGTGCTCAACAAAATCGATAATAGATCCCAGTCCCACTTACCCTAATATTAACAAAATCAACCATTAATAGGCTACTGAAGGACCTCTCTTCTTAAGCAATAAAAGAGAAACCAAATGCTCTGATACCAATGTAATGGAAATGGCCTATGAACTTTGAAAATAAAGAAATTAAGAGAATAGAGTGAGCATTTTTGTGAGATTACTTTGAGAACATAGAGGATGAAATTAATTGATGGTAGCAACATGAACATAGTACTTAATTAACTTGTCATGAACAATACTTATGCAAGAGAGAGAGTATTAGAGAACATGACAATAGTTGAGGATCGGATTTACTTGGAGCCGGTCCCCCCTCCAAAAAGCATTTGTATTATAAATTCTTCCATCAAGAGAGACTTGTTACAATACAATCTTTGTGTTCCTTGTGACCTTGGTGACTATGAAGATGGAAAGCTTCATGCATCACGAGCATAACATAAAATTTACAAAAAGCATTAACTATCCCAAGCCTCAGTCCCAAGGCCTCAAACACCTTCGAAGGTGGAGAGAGCTAGCGGGGAATGAGGGTAGGGAAGAGGAAGAAGAATCATCCATAGCAAAAAAAAAAAGTTCTTCACTTATCATCACTCTTCTTACTTAGCATAGCATAATAGCATAGTAACAAAACGAAGAAGATGGCAATCTTAAGCATTGAAGCATAGCTCTTGGTTGGATTTGCATCCCATAGCCAAGAGTGTTGGTGTAGGCTCTCCACTTCTCAACAAGCTTGGAGAAGGAGATGGATCTCTTGCACTTTGCAGTCCACACAATGAGAGAATGTGTGTGTGTGTGGGAGAGTATATCCCCCCTCTCATGCTTGGTCCACCTCTCTCTCTCTCTCTCTCTCTCTCGTATTATTTAATTATTTCATTTGGACATGTGTTTTTTTTTTCTTTGAGAGAAAGAACTTTATTATTTATTTTTATGTATTTAAATTCTCATTGGACCTCTTTAAAACCTATCCAATAGCATTCAAGCACATCATGAGGGCCACATGTGGAGGATCATTTGAACATGTGTCTTTTATGCTTATTAAGTCATTTAGTTTGAATTGAATACTTCAAGACTTAGTCAATCAAGCATGGAAACTTTGATGCCTCTTGAGCACTTCAAGAACCTTAGTCATTTAAGCATGTGAGAAGCACCTTAAGCTTTTGGGCAATGTTCCCACTAACACTTAGCAAGCCGACAAGCACCTCATGCTTGGGTAGGATTCCCACTTCAAGGTCAGTCCTAGCTTTCGTAAGATCAAAGGACTTTTTAACACTAACTTTTGGAGGTCTTTAATGAAGATAACCATAACATCTTTAAGCTCCATTAGGTAGCATTTCTCTTTAACAGACCATCTCTCATTTGGACCCCTTTAACCTTGGCCCCATGTTAGACAGATCCTTAAGCACATGTCTATATTCTAACCCTTGTTCCCTGTAAGACCGCAAGGGACTGGACCATGCAACTCTCCATCCAATCGTGCCATATATAGACTCCTAGCCCCTAAATATAGCGCCCCTTGACCGCATGTCCATCCTGGCCCTTGGCCCTGCCCTTGGCCTGACATTACTCCCCCCTTGGAGAAGCGTTTCAAGGGGGGAGTAATGTCAGGACAAGGGCAGGGCCAAGGGCCAGGATGGACATGCGGTCAAGGGGCGCTATATTTAGGGTCTAGGAGTCTATATATGGCACGGTTGGGTGGAGAGTTGCATGGTCCAGTCCCCTGCGGTCTTACATTGGTATCAGAGCTCAGGAGGCATGGAGAAAGAAAAGGGATGTGGAGTCTCAAGGAGTGCATGCTCTTGTTCTCGTTCTCTCTCTCTCTCTCTCTCTCTCTCTCTCTCTCTCTCTCTCTCTCTCTCTCTCTCTCTCTCTCTCTCTCTCTCTCTCTCTCTCTCTCGTTCGTGCATATTGCCATGGCTGAGCATGGCTCTTGCCTTGCGGAAGGAGGAAGGAGATGGGCACCATGCATGAAGCATGCTAGAGGTAATTGCATGAATCTCAGGCGTGGGAAGCAGTCCCTGCAGAGCCAAGGAAGATGAAGATTGGGGAATCGAGGACCACATGTGCAGCGTCTCTTAACCGGGAAAGCGGGGTCTGTTGACCACCTCAAAAACCTGCAAGTTCGATTTCGTTGGATGCGCGCTGGGCAGGGGGTGAGTTTTCGACACTTGGGCACCGTCGTTGGAGCACTATAGCAAGAGCATCGTCATCATCCTCGCCTGCGGCGGTAGCATCGGATTGCAAAACTTTTGGTTTTTTCACCTGGGTGTCCCAAAGCGTGGGCACCCTAAAGATTTTAGGGCTCAAGGGTGGGTACACACCGGTTGAGCATGGCGATTTAAGAGACGAGCTTACGCTCGTTGGATGGGAAGGCCTTGGTATCATGAAGGTACCAAGGTAGTTCCTTAGACCTGCACGGTAGTTCCTAGCTGCAGAATTTCAGGGAAGTTTTGAAAAAAGATATGAAAGCTGCGGATTAGCCAAGGTGCTCGCCTTTGGCTTTCCGAGGCATGTCACTACCATAACAGAAAACTTCAGATCTGCAGCACATCTGAAATCAAGGGAATGCAAAGGCCTGAAAGGTCGCCGAAGGCCGTTTGCAAGGGCATCGACAAGGCACTGGCCATGGTTGCATGACATAGTCCAAAATCGAATTCCCAAAAGGTACGTAGAGTTCCTTTAGCATTTTTGTTTGTCACAAAGTTGTAGAAATTTCAATGCTTGCACAAGTTTACATACCGAAAGCAAGAAGCTCGCAAGGCGAGTTGACGTCAGTATCTAATCATGCAAAGTGCAAGAAGCCGGCAAGGCGGGTCGGCATTCGTCATCAGTAATATGGTATGCAATAGCTTTTGAATCTGTTTGGCAAATTTTTTGGAATATACTGTATAGTTATGGCATGCAACAAATGCGCATACACTTTCGGCACACAAAGCACAAGCACGGCTTGTGATAATTACCGTAAGCAATAGAAATTTGATGCGTAAGTTGTTGGAAAGGGTCCAATGATTGGTTTCAAGATTAGAATCAAGCATAGCTTGAGTACCGACCGCCTTGCTCCAGAGCACGGCTCCTCAGCGGTTCTATTTTGCTGCCAAAGCATAGCACATTGGCACTGTTTTAGTATCTCAAGGAGATCGACATGGCCTGCTGTTAGATTTGACAAAAGGTGCAAACATGTTCAACATGGCCAGCGTTTTGAAGTTCAGGCAGATTGACAGGAGTCTTTCTTTCTCCATCTTTGAGTTTGCGGTTCCAAATTTGCTAGGGCATGGCTCTTCGGAAAATTATTTCCGCACGTCAGTCGATGGAGACAATCCTAAATGGTGAAGCATGGAGTTTATACTTATGCATCATCGCACACATCATGTACCTTGTCATGGGTAATGGCACTAACACCTAGCAGAAGCATCTGTTGGCTATGCGAACAAAAGTAATTATCTGAAGCACGGCTTCAATTTGGGCATCTGCCATTGAAGATTCCCACTTTTGGCATATGCTATGAGCATACACAATTGGGAAGGAATAGGCAATGTGTTTGCAGGTTATTTCCTATTGCAGGTTATTTCATTATGTACCAGACAGGTGTATACGCTATACGAGGGCGTCTGTGCAGATATGGCTATGAGCCGTTTTGGAATGAGTTTTTCCTTCCAAATTTCATGACAACTGGTTGCAGCAACAACGACCAGGTTAGCCAAGTTTAAGTTTTTCTTTTTTTTTCCATGTTTACACTTTACTTGGCAATTACTGTCATTGTGCAAAGCAAAGTGCTTTGGCAATTTTATACGAAGCAAGGCTTCTCCCTTGTGCCGCGATACTGCCCATTGATTTGGAATCAAGGGCATTGGCACACAAGTTTGGGAAACTGGCAAAATAGGGAATATCAGCTCACAGAATCCCTACTAGTTTAAACTGTGCAAGGCACTTATGGTTTTGGTTCTCACGTTTGAGGCCATCACTCTCGGCAAGGGCTTACAATTCTGCATGCAAGGCATGCCAGCGAGGTGGATTCAATTCTACCACTTCATGCATTACGCTTCCGCTATCACACTCGCAACTTTGTCAAACTGATGGATTTTTTACCATGATTGTTGGTTGCTATTAACACACAACAACACTAAAAGGAACCTAAATCTAGGACTTATTTCACGGGCAAAGTGTCAATGCTAAGTCGTCCTCATACAATCACGACCCCTGCAAGGTAGGTGGGTCGGAATGAATTTTGTTTTTTTCTGTTACCTCTCTTGATGAGAGAGTCATACTGGAAAACTGTGGAATGCTTATACGATAAGCTGCAAGTTAGGCATAAGATGCGTAAGAGCACACAGCTTGGGTACACACTCTAAAAACTTAAGGAAAGTTCCTCAGCCCAGCATGCTCTTCTTCTTGCTCTCTCTCTCTCTTTAAGGGAATAATGAAAATCTTCTAAGAAGCTTTTGATACATGTTTTGCTCGTGAGTCAGCTTGAGCCAAGGTGCTCTAACTCTCAGCTAGCACGTGGCTAAGATGCTACTCAAATTAGTCTTCATCGGTTCATCCATTGAACACTAATTTGCATAAGGGCTATGCGCCACACAGGCTAAGAGCCATTGTCAGACCTAGGGTAAGATCCCAATGCTCACATTCTTTGGGTGCTTGTTTTCAAGAGTGAACAGATCTACCCAGGGAAGTATACATCAACATTAATGGACATCAAGGGTCTTGTCATTCAGGATGTTTACAGTGTCATTTTTGCACTACATGATTTCAGTGCGACACTCAAGTTGAGTTTTTGATAAATCTTCAACTCATAGCAGTTGATCTATATAAGGAAGTATAGATGCAGCAATCAGTTGTGACAGCATGGCTGTCCACCAGAGCTAGGTAGTCCACTTGTGTGGATTCCATGTTCTCTCTATAGCACTACGGAGTGTCTATGGACATATTGTTTTGGGGTACGACCCGGCGGGTGACTGCTACATCATCCCATAGGCATTGAGGATCACAGTTTGATCTCTCCCAGTTAGCCTTTCAAGGAACGAATTTCGCAATCTACCACGCAGTAGTGGACAAATTCAACTTTTGGTTGATTCCAATCAATATGTATACGGTTGACTATGTTGATAACCGTTACCTGCTAGTTGTGCAGTTTCTACAAAGGGTCTTACCAAGGGGTTTGACTACGTAGATGTTAACCAAAGGGGTTGGATTGCGAGGGCAACACCCATGGTTTCCAGTGCAATACTGTTTGTTTTTTTTCAGGTAGGAGACGTGCTCCTCTCCGTTTGAATACGGGTAAGTGAACATTCCGTTCAAATCTCCAGGTACGCATCTATTGATTTGGTGTTATTCCTTTTTCAGTATGCTTTACTTGGTTTTTCAAGACGTATAAGTACGCTTGAATGTTACAGAGCCATGCCAAGGGCATGTCGGCACAAAGTATTTTGGGCCAAGTGTCCAATCTACCTTTTTGCCTTCTGCTGTTACGAACCTACTTGTAGGGTTCGATTTGGCACATGTTGTCACATGGGATACAACATGGTCTAGGAACTCAAGGAGCTTGGTTTAGCCAGTGTGGAGCATGATAATGAGGGTCCCTCTCACTCGCATCGCAGAGTGTTCGTAGTTACCTCCACACACAAGTACAGCTCGTACTTGATGGATGCCATTTTTCCTGGCATCCTTACTTGAGACATATTCCACATGTGGAGAATATGAGTCTCTGGGACTGACACTGGTGCCCAATTCGAAATGATGTGTCGCGACGAAGTCCCTAGGTGTTGGTCGCATCCGTTCATTAGACCAATTGATGCACACAATATCAGGAACAATTTCAGTGGCCAAAAATTGTCGGGTACTAAGTACAGACTTGTTGTGATTACAAGTGCTGTGAAACCACCTTAACGGAAGGTCGTTTCTACATATAGCAAAGTATGCTACGTTCATGAGAATGTCTCATGGTTGGTTCCTAAGTGTGACCGGGTTGTCACATTCTATTATGGTCCAACTTTTGCTGCAAAGTATGCTACGTCCATGAGAAGGTCTCATGGTTGGTTCCTAGGTGTGACCGGGTTGTCACATTCTATTATGGTCCAACTTTGTTGCAAGATTTTCACGTAAGTATCGTGGAAAGTCTCCTCATGGAATTGCAGTTTGGATATGTTTGTGTTAAATGCATGCACATTAGGTGTTATGGGCCCTAGTGTTTAACACAAATTTATTTGGAGCGGCATGCAAATCCATGGACTTTATTCTTTCTGCACCCTTTTTCATTGCTAGTGCAATCTCTCTTGCAGATTTTGTATGAGTTTACACCCTGCCATACAAGGTGATGGCTGAGTATGGATGTTAGTGATTGGTTGTTGGAACCTCCAATCTACATTCAACCTAGTTGGTTGTCTCCATTCCATATCGAGTATACGGATGGATACTCAATGGTTGAGTCATAGTTTGTCGTCAGTCGTGGAAGACTGTCTCTTAGTGGTTGGGGAAAGTACCTCACTCTTACTACTGTCATTCATCCCACGTTGGATGGGCAGCTTACAAGTATTCTATTTAGTACTAAAGGATATGCTAAGCGCATATGTTAGTAAACCGTGCTAAAGGATCTGCTAAGAGCATACGTTAGCACAATGCATTCTGAATAGGTGATTCTCTCCTTATTCTAGAATTTGCTTCGGTTAGGTTTTCAACTTTGAACACCTGTTGTGGTGGGGTTGGATACCGACAGTTTCATAAGTGAAGGACTTAGTAGGTGTGCTGACAGAGTATGTTGGCATGTAACCTTTGTTAGGGGTGAACATGTGGTTCTGTGTGTTCCAAAAGGTTCAGAAGTCTGACATGAGGACACTCCCTATTCTATCTTTCAGTAGCTATGAGCTTTTCAAGATACTCACATGAGTTATCATGAGTTACCATTTAGATACGGGTGGTTGCAAAAGGACAACAATGTTGAAAATCAAGATGTTGCTCTTGGTTTCATTGAACCTCCTCACTGCACCAGGTATCGGTCATATGGACAATTGGCCCGTGTAGAGGATGCCAATAAGGAAAACATCAGTGTTCTTACGAAGATACTACCACTTGTGTTTTCGAGGACGAAAACGCTTCTCCAAGGGGGGAGTAATGTCAGTCCAAGGGCAGGTCCAAGGGCCAGGATGGACATGCGGTCAAGGGGCGCTATATTTAGGGGCTAGGAGTCTATATATGGCACGGTTGGGTGGAGAGTTGCATGGTCCAGTCCCCTACGGTCTTACATTCCCGTTTATTTTCCGACATTAAATGATCAGGTTTAAGATGAGAATCATTTGGGTCGGTTAGATATCAGATTTTATGACACACTCTCTCTCTCCTCCTCCCCCCTTCTCCCCCCCTCCCTCTTCTCCCTCCACCTCCACCCTTCTCTCTCTCTCTCTCTCTCTCTCTCTCTCTCTCTCTCTCTCTAAAGGGGGGGAGTGGAGTATGGGGTGGAGAGAGAGAGAGATAGTTAGATAGTTCTATTATCATCCTGGGAGGTCAAATATGACCTATGGGACCAAATGAACATGTCACGTGGTGTGAGTGGAGTTCATAAGTGACTCTCGATGCTCAAAAATGGTTGAAATGAGTGTCGCAATAGAGAGTCCACATCGTGGTTGGGAGAGGAAGGTATGTAGGGAGAGAACATGGCTGAATATATGGGGAAAAGAGGACCTAATGTGGTCAAAAGCTGAGCACTCAAGTAGTGTGTGGTACTCACTCTCTCGCACTTGACGAGGGCATAAGGTGCAAAGTCGATGACACTCCTCGCCAGTGCCCCAACGTCCTGTCTCACAGCGTAGAGAATGGGAGCTAAGACGAATGGAGGCAATGGTGCGGATCGCACTCAACGGGATGGGCTCAAGGATGTAGGAATGGGTTTGGTTACCTCGTTCCGAGAAGAAGAGAGATTTGTAGTTTGGGGCAACGTGTGTGGTGTAATGGCTGAAGCGAGAACCTCCGGATTTCTCCCAAGCCGTGATACATTGGCGTTGTAAGAAGGCCTCATTAACTTGGGAGTCGATCGACGCATCCTTGACAAAGTGACATGCATCCCATCTTCCAAACCATTTCTTGATATCAAGCATCCACCCCGAACTTAGTATTTTGCTCTTGCATGTCTTTTGAACCATTTGACTTGCTTCATATGCGATTCTAGGAAGTCGATGCAAAGGGCTACGTTGTGTCTTATGCATGTACTCCACATCCCTTTGCATGCCCAAGACCTCAATGGGAAGCAATCCGGACTCAAGAAGTAAGAGCATGTAGGGTGTTTGTGTCTTGACTTGGAGAAAGTTGGTGAGAAAACGCTTTTGGACATTCTCAAACTCTTTCCAAGTAGACTTCCCGATGCTTCCACCCCACACCTCCACTCCATAAAGAAGCACCGGTGTCACCAATGTGTCAAAGAGGTACTTTTTGAGAGCCCAACACTTGATCTCTCCTGCATTGCACATGTTCTCAAATGCATAATAGGCCCTCTTTCTGGCTTCCAAGCGACGCATTGCACAATCCTTCCATTTATGATTGGATGGAACCTCAAGGCCAAGGTACTTGAAGTGATCTACCACTTCAAGTTTCTCATTGTTATATACAATGCATGGATTTTCATCATTGAGGGTCTTTACAAGCATAACCTTGGTTTTGGATCCATTCACGATCAGCCCGTTATGTAGGCAAAAGCGTTCCAAGACACTCATAAGCTTTTGTGCATCTTCTAAGGTATGTGCCAAGAGCACTACATCATCGGCATAAATCAAAAGCATGATCACCGCATTTCCAATCTTAACCTCTTCTATGCCTTCTTGCTGCATAAAGTCAAGAACCATGCATTCCAATTCATCAATGAGTAGCCCAAAGAGGGTTGGGGAAAGTGGGCATCCTTGTTTGACACCAATAGTGCTTGCAAAAAATTCTGAAATTCCATCTCCCATACGTAATCGACATATCACTTTTTGGTAGATGCGAAAGACTGCATGCATAAATTCTCTCGGCACTTGAAGGCTTTGCATACGTCTCCAAACATTTCCTCGCGGTACCATGTCAAAAGCTTTCTTGAAATCCACAAAGCAACAATACAACTTTTTTCCTTTCAATCGAGACGCTTCCATAAGAACTCGAAGAGTGACAAGGTGATCAATAGTGCTATGATGCTTTCGAAAACCTGCTTGGCCAAGTGCACGTTTGCCATTCTTTTCAGCCCATTCACTTATCTTCATCTCCATGATACATCCAAATAACTTTGCCATTAAAGAACCAACCATTATAGTGCGATAGTTGTTCACATTGTTTACATCTCCTCCTTTGTGCAAAGGTTTGATCCAATTTGCACTCCAATCATGAGGCATGCCATACTGAAGTGCAAGGTTAAACATATCGCATATCCAATATCGTGTTTTCTTGCTTGTCCATTTAATCATTTCAGCCTTGACACCTTGAAGGTCACCTGCCTTACGAGTAGCAAGTTTCTCAAGCGCGCGGCATACATCTTCAACGGTAAAGAAGGGAGACATAAACGGAAGGGAGCTACAACACTCCATCTTATCAACATTGGGTTGCTCATAGAGATTCTTACAATGCATATACATATCCTCAAGAGTCAAGTCACCAAAGCTCTCAACGCGCTTGCCTTTTAGATTTTGCCAAAACTTGCCACATGCATGTGCTTTCTCTTGTGCTAAAAGAAGTTGTTTTTCGACTTCCCACCTTCTCCTCTTCTTTTGAACAAGTGCTTTGTATGTGTGTGAACATTCCAAGTAAACTTCCTTGTCTTTGATTGCATCCAATCTTAGCAAGTGTTTTCGGGCTTGACTACATTCCATGTCAAACCATTTCTTCTTGGTGCTACCCTTCTTAGACCTTTTGCAAGACATGTGTTTCACCGAAAAGCATTCCTTCGCACAAGAGAAAATTACTTCTTTGAAAACTTTACACTTGCATTCTAATGTTGGGCTCTCTTGATGCTCTATCATGCTTAACATTTGGTCCACCATATCAACATATATAAGTGCTCGTTTGAAGTCTAGACGTAGGTACACATGATTCACATCATGATTGGAAGCTACATGCTTGGGACGTTTACCACACTTGAGGTCAATACATAACATCCTATGATCCGATTCCGGATTCCATTCACCAAGTGTAAAGCTTTGTATGCATTCTAGATTGGCTTCCGAGAACAACATATAGTCAATCACGCTAGCACCGTTGTGCTTTCTACATGTAAAGTCATTGGTGCCTTGCCATAGAGATACACCATTTGCAATGAGCATTCCGGTACTATTGCACATATGTAGAAGTAACTTTCCATAGTGATCCACTTCTTTTGTATCATTAGAACTTCGATTATACATGTATGAGTCATCCATTCTTCTTGAGACATGCGGCATGTCTACTTGTTGTGTGTCGTGTTGTAGCATATTTGTGCGAGCATTCATGTCTCCAAAAACAATGACTTCACCTTGATCTTTGTAATGAGCAATGTCTTCGTCTAGTTCAACAAAGGGCTGATCTCTATCCATATTCAAGCAAGCATAAAAGTTGGAGTCATAGTGAGGAATGTAGCAACCGGCCACAAACATGACTTGACCATTTGGTGGGCTGATTTTCAGCCATAAGTAGCGTTTATACTTATCTTCTTTGATAATGGAAACATCTTTCAAACCCTTTTTGGTCATACATGCTACGCCTCCTTGGCCTCTTCGTTGCTTTGCGTTTTTGGCCCACATCAAAGAATGCACATCGTATTTGTCAAATCCAAGAATTCGTTGCGCATCATGCTCCCATGTTTCGACAAGAAGTATCACATCGGAGTCATTGGTAAGCTCATCAATGCCAATTCCTGCATTCCATGGATACCCGTTACAATTCCAAAAGCTTATTCGCAAGCGTGAGTTGGTCTCATAGATCATGTGTCCCTATTTGTTGGGTGGACTTGCATCCTCCTTAAGTGGCTTTTCTTTTTGAGGTGATACCTTAACCTTCTTGCTTCTTTCCTCATATGCTTTGCGACGTACATTTTGTTGCATAATAGTGCGATCCTCATATACATTACAACCTGTTCCTTTGAGGTAGATCCAACCATTGTCAAGGATGATCTTTCTCCTTACCTCATCAGCCATGGTACATACAATAGGTCTTTCTCCCGAGCGAGGGACTCCTTGTTTTCCAACTCGATGTGCACCATAAGCCATGATTCCTGACATGCCAAAGTGTGTAGCAAAAAACTCTTCAATAGCAACTGCAAGATATTGGGGTGTTTCCATGCTTTCCTCCTTGATTCCACGAATGACGATGTTCTTTGAGCGTTTTTGTCGTTTGTGCAATTCTTAAGTGTCCACATTCTCTACATTCTTTGCTTGGACAACGGCTTGCATGATAGGAGATGTAGAAACCACATTATCCTTACATATATCAGCCCATGATTTGGATGCATTTCTCATCTCACATACATCATGTTGTATTGTATCTATTGTTTCCTCTTTCAATACATGATCACTCTCAACTTTGCTCAAGCGCTCTTTCAATACATTCATGTCAACAAGAGAGCGTTTACATTCTTGAACTTCATTCTCAAGATGCATCAAGCGTGTTGTTTGCATTTCAAGAACCTTCTTGAGGTGCTCATTCTCCACAACGAGAACTCTTAAAGTACCATTCTCCATTGCAAGTGCGCGCAACTCTTCACCTTGTTTGTTGACGGTTTCTTGTAACGAGATCAAGTAAGCCATGATCATTGCTTCCGTTGTTGTAGATGATGTGGTTGGATTAGCATCCAAATTCCTTGGAGATTTTGCATCATTCTCCATGGCGAGTGTGGCTTTTCCACCCTTGCAAGTTTTGTCTGACATTGCCTTCAAGTCGAGCGGCCCTGTCTGGAGAATGATGCCTAACCCTCGGGCCATCACAACTCGACCCGAGCCGGTCCCGTCCGAGCCGGGCCCCTTGAAGGCAAACCCCCACGACCCGAGCCGGGCCCCTTTGAAGACAACTCACCCAAGCCGGTCCCGTCCGAGCCGGGCCCCTTGAAGACAAACGCACCTTGACCCGAGCCGGTCCCGTCCGAGCCGGGCCCCGTGAAGGCAAACTTGCCCACCACGCTTCTCCACATGACGGCCCAAACTCCGGGTCGTCACACTTGGTATCAGAGCTCCAGGCCCTCGTTCCATAGCTCCAGGCCCCCGTCCCCGTGACGCGCCCAACCCCCGGGCCGTCACACTACCTCCCCGTGACGTGCCCAACCCCCGGGCCGTCACCACTACTGCAAACACAAAGGAAAGATGCGAGCCAGACAGGGCTCTTTGTAACAAAATCAGAAAAGAGAAAAACGCGATGGACTAACTCAACTTAGTTCGTCGCGCCCGGCCACTTTTGTGGCCTATGCTGAGCTGAAGACCCATTCAAGTCTACAAGAGACCACAGGGACACCGAGCTAGCCCTCCAAATGACGTCCACACAGGGACCACTGGGATCAGTTTGACGATTGAAGATTCAACCAAAGCCTTCATGGTGTCATGACGACCAAAGCTACTTCAACCTAAAGACTGTATCTAACCAAGTAACCTTACCCGACTCAAGATTCAGCGATTGGAAACCAAAGCTGGTGTCAGCCTAAGTCTACAATGCGCGTCAACATCACGGTAAGTTTCCTTGCAACTTCGCAAGGGCTGCATTGCGACGGACTTTCCTTCAAATTCGGCTTTCAAGAAGTCTTCGCGCGGGCCAACGTAGCAGGTGGCTCCGCGCACTCCGGGTTACCTTTTGGGGAATGCTCAAGTATGGGGAATTCTACTTGGGTATTCAAAGCTTCAAATAGATACTTGGGGGGGGGGGGGGGGGGGGGGGGAGAGAGAGAGAGAGAGAGAGAGAGAGAGAAGGGGGGATGGAGGATAGAGAGAGAGGAGGGGTAGAGAGAGACAGAGAGAGAAGGTGGAGAGGCAAGAGAAAGAGAGAAAGGGGAGGATGGAGGCGGGAGGGAGAGAGAGAGAGAGAGAGAGAGAGAGAGAGAGAGAATCTATTTGAAATTTGCTCGTCGGATTCCGAAAAACCACTCGTTTGAAAATGCTCGCCAAAAAACATTCCTCGTTTCAATATAATTTTTTAAAGTTGTGGACCAACAAGGGATGCTTTTTAACCAAGGCACAATGCAAATGTTTCAAGCATTTGTTATGTTCATGCAGCAACAACAAGCTGGAGAAAGTTCGGAGATGTCAACAACTAATTCCCTTTAGTCTATTATGAATAAAATGTATCAATTTGAAGGGAAGGATGTCACAAAGTATCGTGAAGGAGATGCAGTTACAACGAGTCTCAAAGGCAGAGGTTGTTAGGAAATAAGACGTAGCTAAATAGATAATTAAGTAGATTACTTAATGGAGAGAGACAGATTTACATACACGAGATTATAGAGTACAGACAGAGAGAGAGAGAGAGAGAGAGAGAGAGAGAGAGAGAGAGAGAGAGAGAGAGAGAGAGAGAGAGAGAGAGAGAGAGAGTACACACGATATACGTGGTTCACCCACTGTGGGCTACGTCCACGGGAAAGCAGCCACTCAATGGCTTTAGTACTTCAAAACAAGAAGTAGTTTACAAAGGGATTATACCCTTAATGGAGCTCCCGCCTTGCTTCACTCTCACCACCTCACACTCACCTTGTTGCATCAACTTCACACTATGAAATGTGTGTAGAAATGGCCTCCTTTTATAGGCCAAAAGGGCTGCCCTCTCTTATGAGAGACAGCCATGTGTAGCCGCCCTTGTGTGAATAAGTCCAAATCGGACCCTCCAATCTGCCCATGTGTGGCCGCCCTTGAGAAGACAAGTCCGATTTTGAATTCGGCTACCGGCCACCGGCCATTGACTTCCGACCACCGGCCACCGGCCATTGACTTCCAACCACCGGCCATCGGCCATTGACTACCGGCCACCGGCCAACTGACCGGTTGTTTTCCGACCACTTTCCGACCGCCGTCCGGCCATAATATTCCGGCGAAAATATTCCGCCCCTGATTCTTGTCCGTGAAAATTTTGGTTTCCGGTGAGTGATTTTCCTTCACGCACGATGGCTTCTCCTCATAATGGGGGCCTTACAAATGTGCGCTTTTACCACAGAAAATTACAAGGGTAAATCAAGCTCCATACTTAACAATCTCCCACTTGGAGACTGATCTCCAAACCAAACCTGTGACTGCTTTCCATTCTGGCTTCTTATCCTTGAATGCCGATTGAAGATGAGCAAAAGCTCAACTTCTCCTTGTTGACCACCTTTGTAAACATGTCTGCAGGATTTTCACTTGCATGCACCTTTCCTAGCTTTAGCTGTCCCTCTTCCAAAAGAGTTCATATGAAGTGATATCTCACCTCAATGTGCTTTGTCCTTGAATGAAAGGCTGAGTTCTTCGCAAGATGGATAGCGCTTTGGCTATCACTGTACAAGACACAATTGTCTTGTTTGAATCCAAGCTCTTCTAAGAATCTGTGAAGCCACATAATTTCTTTGCTTGCCTCCGTCATTGCTACATACTCTGCTTCCGTGGTAGAAAATGAAACCACTTTCTGCAGCTTTGAAGCCCAGCTTACTGCTGTGCCTCCAACCGTGAACACATAGCCAGTAGTGCTCCTTCGAGTATCTTTGTCACCTGCCATATCTGCATCAGCATACCCTTCTAGAAAAATATCAGTTCCTTCAAAATACAAAGCATTTGTTGTTGTCCCTTTTAGATACCTAAGTATCCACTTCACAGCTTGCCAATGCTCTTTACCTGGGTTGTCCATGAACCTACTCACAACTCCCACTGCATGTGCAATGTCTGGCCTTGTCCAGACCATAGCATACATTAGAGAACCTACCGCTGCAGCATATGGAACTTTAGACATATAGGCTATCTCCTCTTGTGTCTTTGGACACATATCCTTCGTTAGTTTAAAATGACTAGCCAAAGGTGTAGAAACTGGTTTTGCATCTTGCATTGCAAACCTTTCTAGTACCTTCTTGATGTAATCTTCTTGAGATAGCTTTATTGTCTTATTCGTCGTGTCCCTTGATATCTTCATACCAAGTATCCTCTTTGCAACACCTAAATCTTTCATTGAAAAAGATTTGGACAGCTCCTCTTTTAGGTCTTTGATGTCCTGCATGTTAGCACTTGCAATCAACATGTCATCAACATACAACATTAGGATGATGAATTTCCCATCTCCCAAATTCTTTGTGTAGACGCAGTGATCAGAGTTGCATCTTGTGAATCCATGATCCAACATCCATCGATCAAACTTCAAGTACCATTGTCTTGATGCTTGCTTTAAACCATACAAGCTCTTCTTTAATCTGCAAACCATTTTCTCCTTACCTTTTACTTCATACCCCTTTGGTTGAAGCATGTAGATTTCCTCCTCTAAGTCACCGTGAGGGAATGCCGTATTTACATCCATTTGCTCGAGATTTAGATCATGAGCAGCCACAAGGCTTAAGACAAGCCTAATTAAGTTCATTTTTACAACAAGAGAAAATATTTCATTGAAGTCAATACCTTTCTTTTGAGAAAAACCTTTTACTACAAGCCTAGACTTGTACCTTTTCTTCCCACCTTCTTCTTCCTTCAGCTTGTACACCCATTTGTTTTGAAGTGCCCGCTTACCTTTAGGCAACTCAACCAACTCCCATGTTTGGTTGCAATGTAGTGAGTCCATCTCCACTTGCATGCTCTTCATCCATTCTTCTTTGGATTCATGTTGTATAGCTTCTTCGTATGATTCCGGCTCTCCAGAATCTGAGATCAAGAGATGGTTGAAGGAAGGAACAAACCTTTCTGGAGGTCTACTTGCTCTTGTAGATCTTCGTGGAATAGGTTGAGGCTCCTCATTTGGTTGACGTTGTTGCACATTGTCACCGTTTGCAGTCCTTGAGTCTTCACCGTCCTCAAGCTCCATGTACTCATCACCTGCCATAGGCGATACCCAAAGTCTCCTTCTCCATAGCCAATAAAGAAACACTTTTTGGACTTTGCATCTAGCTTTGATCTTAGGCTTCTATCTATGTGCATGAAAGCCTCACACCCAAACACTTTGAGAAATGCATAATTCACTGGTTTACCTGTCCATTCCTCTTCTGGAACTCCCCCATCCAATGTCGTTGAGGGTGATCGATTGATTAAGTACACAGACGTACTTACAGCTTCCGCCCAAAGCTCAAGCGGTAGGCCTGCATGTAGCCGCATGCTTCGTGCTCGTTCCATGATTGTCCTGTTCATCCTTTCCGAAATCCCATTTTGTTGAGGTGTCCTTGGGGTTGTCCTTTGCCTCCGAATGCCATTGCTAGCACAAAAGCTTTCAAAAGATTGGCTGCAATATTCGCCTCCATTGTTGGATCTGAGGCATTTAACCTTGGTACCTGTTTCATTCTCCACAAAGGCTTTCCACCTTTGAAATATGGAAAATACATCGGATTTATTCTTCATGACATAAACCCATGTTTTTCTAGTCGCATCGTCTATGAATGTTACATAGTACAATGAGCCACCAAGTGATGGTGTACTTGCAGGACCCCAAACATCAGAATGAACCAACTCAAGTTTTTTATTTTTTCTTTCATTTCCTGATTTTTGAAATTTTACCCTCTTTTGTTTACCATAAACACAATCTTCACAGAACTCTAAGTCCACTTCTTTTAAACCTGGTAGAAGCTTCTTTGTTTGAAGGATTTGCATTCCTTTGGCACTCATATGCCCAAGTCGGTAGTGCCACACCGCACTGTCAACTTCTGTAGTTGCTGCACAAGCTGAAGGTTGCGTGCTAACAATACACAAGTAAAGTGTACCGACTTTTTCTCCCTTGGCAACCACCAAAGATCCCTTTGAGATCTTCCACCTTTTGTTTCCGAATGCAATGTTGTGACCTTCATCGTCCAATTGTCCTGTAGAGATCAAATTTTTGCGAAGAGAAGGAACATGTCTAACATCTTTAAGCTTCCATTCATTTCCGTTAGGAGTTTTGACAGAAACTCTACCTTTGCCGACAATCTCACAAGCTTCATCATCTCCCAAGTATACATACCCAAAATTACCTTTGGTGTAGTCTTGGAAATGTTGCTTGTGTGGTGTCGCATGGAATGAAGCTCCGAAGTCTACTATCCAGGAATTAGACACATTTTCTAATGAGAGAATTAGAGCATCTTGCTCTACTTTACCTGCCACATTGGCCTCCGATGTTGGCTTGTTGTCTTGAGACTCTGTCTCCTTCTTCTTCTTGGACCAGCAATCCTTCTTGACGTGGCCCTTCTTGCCGCAGTTCCAACATTCAAGAACTGACTTTGTGCGTGACTTGCTCCGCCTTGAGCGATCACGACCCTTTTGGTTTTTGAACCTCTCCTTAGGCCTTCCTCTTGTTTCAACTGATAGTGCAGCACTTGATGATTCTGTTGTGCTTCTCCTTCGCATTTCCTCGCTTAGGAAAACACCCACAACATCATCAAACTTAAGAGTATTTGTGCCAGAGATAGAATTACTTACAGCCATCACAAGGCTGTCCCAACTATCCGGTAGAGATGATAGTATAAGGAGAGCTCGCACTTCATCATCGAAATTGATTTTCACTGATCGAAGTTGACTTATGTTTGTGTTAAAGTCATTTAGGTGTTCTGCAACTGAACCATTCTCTGCCATCTTTAGATTGAACAAGCGCTTCATAAGAAATACCTTATTGGATGCCGATGGTTTCTCGTAGAAGTCGTCAAGTGACTTCATCAAGTCCTCCGTGGTCTTCATCTCCGAAACATTGAAGGCCACCGTTGACGCCAAGCTTAACCGGATTGTTCCCAGTGCCTTTCGATCAAGGACAATCCATGCTTCATCTGCCATTGTTGCGGGCTTCTTCGCAAGACCGCCTAGTGGCAAATAGAGGTCCTTCTGGTAGAGATAGTCTTCAATCTGCATCTTCCAATGTTGGTAGTTTTTGCCGTTGAACTTCTCAATCTTGAGCTTCCCTTCCTCCGCCATAACTCCCACTCATTTCAAGGAATCCTTTCCTTGAGATAATTTAGCTACGAGCAAACCTTGCTCAAATACCAGTTGTTAGGAAATAAGACGTAGCTAAATAGATAATTAAGTAGATTACTTAATGGAAAGAGACAGATTTACATACACGAGATTATAGAGTAGAGAGAGAGAGAGAGAGAGAGTACACACGATATACGTGGTTCACCCAATGTGGGCTACGTCCACGGGAAAGCAGCCACTCAATGGATTTAGTACTTCAAAACAAGAAGTAGTTTACAAAGGGATTATACCCTTAATGGAGCTCCCGCCTTGCTTCACTCTCACCACCTCACACTCACCTTGTTGCATCAACTTCACACCATGAAATGTGTGTAGAAATGGCCTCCTTTTATAGGCCAAAAGGGCTGCCCTCTCTTATGAGAGACAGCCATGTGTAGCCGCCCTTGTGCGAATAAGTCCAAATCGGACCCTCCAATCTGCCCATGTGTGGCCGCCCTTGAGAAGACAAGTCCGATTTTGAATTCGGCCACTGGCCACCGGCCATTGACTTCCGACCACCGGCCATCGGCCATTGACTACCGGCCACCGGCCAACTGACCGGTTGTTTTCCGACCACTTTCCGACCGCCGTCCGGCCATAATATTCCGGCGAAAAAAAAAAGTCTCGGGGGCCTCCGCCCCCGAGGCCTCTAAAGTTGCCCTTGATTCTTGTCCGTGAAAATTTTGGTTTCCGGTGAGTGATTTTCCTTCACGCACGATGGCTTCTCCTCATAATGGGGGCCTTACAAATGTGCGCTTTTACCACAGAAAATTACAAGGGTAAATCAGGCTCCATACTTAACAGAGATGATTAGAAGTTTCAAGCTTGTTGTCGTTCTCACGATTAGAGAGCATGTAAGGGAAGCAGCATGGAAGAGATTCAAGAAATTCAAGTTTTCCTTAAAGGAAGAATACTTTATGAAAGACTCTGATACAATTACATAGAAAACTTTCTTAGAGTGGCTTTCAAAGCCAAAATAAGTTCTTTCTATTACTAAACTCCTAAGGGATTTTAAGCGACACTATGCACAATTGTCTAGAACAAAGCAAGGTACTTTGGATAGTGAAACGACAGAATTGTTTCTTCAAGCCACAGGACCCGAGCTCCAAGAAAAGTTAGAGCTATTGCTAGAGGATAAGAATACCAAACATGGTTTAAAGGCAGAATGGAAAGAGGTTGAGGATGCAGTCTCATTGCTTGCTAAGAGGCACCGACGTAGAGACCATATGGTGGAGAATGGTGCTACTCTTACCTCTAGCATGCATGATATCCCAACAAAAACACTATTATTTTGACTCCAAAAGGTGATAACTCTATGCTTGGTGAGCTTGTTAAGGGCATGCGTGAAATGAAATTGAAGCTGGCCAGGTTTGAAGAAAGAGGAAAACTTTTTGGACAAAAATCCCAAAGGAAAGATTTGTTTTTTCATAGATGCATATGAAATTTAAGTTGGCCAGGCTTGAAGTAAAAGGGAAACTTTTTGGACAGAAATCTCAAAGAAAGAAGGGTTTGTGCATAATGCATATGGTGTGATAGCACAGATCATGGTAGCAGGGATTGTGACAGCTTTAGTGATGCTTTAAAAAGGGATCTTGTGCTTTTGAAGGATGGGAAGATCCACTTGTGGGAGACAGATAATCCATTAGGCACTAACTTTGCAAAAGGGTGTACGCAAAAGTTATTGGAGGATATGGCAACTAGTCATGCCATCTATGCAGTAGAGGACCCTACCTATGGGGCAAAGATAGAGCCCATTTCAAAGAAGGGTTCAAAGTCTAGAATTAAAGGATTAGTAATCCTAAAAATCTAGATCAATGAAAGCATCAGGAGCTAGCAATGATTTCAGCCAGCATGAGCCAAAATTCCATAACTAGGTCAGTTTATGTCCAAGAGCAGCAATCAAAGGCTATCAGATTATCATAACCAACAACCTAGAGGGGTAAATAGAAAATAGTAAATAGGATCAATTTAAAATTAGAGTACAAGTATCATAATCAGTAGCACGGGAAGTAATAGCCAAGCCATGATCTTTACCATTATATTAGAAGTAATAATTATCAAAAGCATGCCCAATAATTGCAACCAATCCAAGAAGGGAGTGTCGACAAAGTAAAGCCTAAGTGTCAACCAGATTCAACACCAAATGAAGAGCTAGCAGGCATCATCATCTTATATCTATCATCAACTCATAAGGAAAAAAAGATGCCCCTATATTTGGTCATATCGATTTTGTACAGCAAAAAAAACCAGGCAAAAGTGAACAAAGTTTTTATCAATCGGTTAAATATAAACTGTCTCAATAAATAAAAGCTGATATAAACTACCAGATGCATCAAAGTCAAAATCACATCTATTCAAAACAATAGCCAGTTATGGAATAAGATTGTGACATAAACTCACAATACCTATTTGCATGAGATTAAAAGTGATGTTGCATGCAATATTTTTCTAACACACTAGTCCACAACGGCCATCATCAAATTTATAATAGTAATTTATGACAGTTGGAATAATCATCAACCTAGTATGATAAAGAACAGAACCTGTGAAGTAGTGGACCTTATTATCAACTTCATGTTGTATCAGCTAAACCATTAGATAAGCTACCATCACCCACACTTACATAGGTTTTAAGAAAAATCAAATAGTAAAACAAGGCTAAGTGAGGGTATAGAAAAACACTCACCTTGGTTAAATAGGTACCCTGTCAGCTAGTGAAGTTCACCATAGCAATTTTGAGATAGGAAATCACCCAAGTAGTATCATCACGATGGGTCCAATTGGGAACCTTGAATAAAGCTCCATATCCCAAGAATCTAGCAACCGTTCAAGCCATAGAGGAGCACAGAAGCACAAATTTCAAGGGGTGGCCCATTATGCCACGCAATAAATTGGCGCAGGGAGGAAGGAAGAGAGAGAGAGGGGCTAAGGAAAGGGAAGTGTCTCATAGAGTTATTAGGGACGGAAGAGCGAGGATGACCCTGCATGGTTTATGCCAAGAAAACAACACGACAGAGTGAGGACGACCCCGTGAAGAATGCAGGAAAAGAACAAGACAAATGAAAATCTCATTTTTTGGGGAAAAACCTAGGTAATAAATATGGTAGGTAGGCAGTAAGGGTTAAGTCCCATAGAAATCAAAATTCATCACCCATCAAGAGCCTCAAACAAGGCCAGCTTCCTACCCCAAGAAAATGAAATCAGCAAGGCATACTGCAATAATATAGTGTGTGTATGTGTGTATATGATAGAAGGTCCAAAAAACATCCACCATTCAATAAAGCCAGCAGCCCTAATAGGCATAGTACGACCTTGAAGAAAGCTCAATAATATCACCCTTCAATAGATATCATCAAAGCGGGAGGTAGCAGGTGAAGACTTCAACAAAGTAACTGGCCAGTAGGGAGGTAGTAGTAGGTGAAGACTTCAACAAAGTAACCGGCCAGTAGTACAAACCTTCCCAAGGTTGTGAAATAAATCTTGCATACTAGTCAGCTCCATCATGCCCTAAAAGAGTCAATTTCTTTTAGGATATAGACTCAAGGTAGTCATCCACAAGACAAAATAGGCATTTGCTACATCAGTAGCTCAAGTGTAAGTGTGTGAGAAGAGAAACATCCATCCCACCAATATAGAAAATGCAGTCTAGGTAGGCAATTAGCTCAAGCCCAATATAGTGACAAAGTGTGTGTGTGTGCACGCTCACGCGTGTGCACTGAACTTCGGGGGGGGGGGGGGGGGGGGGGGGGGGGGGCACTATATATAAAACCTATATATCATGTACGTTCAAGCAGTATTTATAAAACCCCTTAGTTGTGAATTTCTCACCAATAAAAGGGACCCTTTTCCTATTCCATTTGTAAAAAAAAATTCAAGAACAATTTTTCAACATCCTTCTGTATATAAAAATGTGAAAAAATATAGAATAAAATAATCCCCAATGTTGAACCCACATGATAGACATTTAGTGACACCCCCTGAGGCACTGAAGAAGCATCACCTAGGATCTTGGAGCACAATTAGAGAAGCTTGACTTTTCTTCTACCGCAGTAGCTCCCTCTTACAATAATCAATCATCACTGCATATTCATTAAAAGTTGTCATGGTGATTAGCAATCACCATGACAATCACCTTGAAAGATAACCATGAAGGTTGTCATGGTGATTAGAAATCACCTTCAAAGATAACCATGAAGATCATTAAAGATCTATGTAATAAATTATGACTCTAAATTTATTTATGATCCTAGCTCAAAGCTTTCCTTGCTCTTCATAGATACTCAAGGCTCGCATAGCTAGTAGGTCTTGGGAGGAGTTTCAACAAGCCATTATGCAACTAAACGACTTTGAAAAGCCTTAGAGTGGAAATTTTTCTCTCTAAAAGTGGTAGCCGATGGGCCCAAGGTTGTGATGAGATTACATTAGAACCAAAAGCATCAGAATGAGAGAGGGAGAGAGAGATCGTGAGACCTAGGCAATGATATGCAAATTTCAAAATGCTTCAAGTACTACCGAAACAAGGCTACTTAAAGATGAACGTCCATTGATAATAGAAAACAATACTATATTTTATAGTACTTGTAGTACATAAGGCAACACTTTATATGGTGCGACCGCATTCATTTCTGGAAGTTTCGGTGTTTGTAGGAGTGCTGCCCTCTATAGGCAAGAGATGATTCACCACGCACCCCAGCTGCTCCTTGAGTCTCCCCTCATCCTCCTCTGTGATGATTCTACCTTCCTTCTAGCAGGAGAAAGAAAATTGCTCCCTCTTATTGAAGCTTTGCAATGAGCTTATGTTGATCTCCGTGTGGCATTGATAAAGGTGATACACATCCGTTGTTGCCTTGAGAGCCTACCAAAATCATACATTTTTATATATTGCCCCTCCATTGGGGATGGCCTCCATGGCATCCCAAGTAGATTTGATGCTATTCTCAAGATCGTCAGACATTGCGGAGAGATATACAAGTGCTCTTGTTCCATGTGGCCCTCATGGCCATGTGTGACCCATGTGGCCACACGCTCTGGCCATGGCCAGAGCGTGTGGCCACTGGCCCCCTCCATGTGGTGACAGCCTGCATGGCTGCCACATGTCCATTGCGTTGACCACACAGGCCGTCGCCAGTGGCCGCGTGCCCACTGGCCATGGCCATGGTGTGTGGCCTCTGGATTTGGTGCATGGCCTTTGTCCACATGCCATTGCGCGTGCACACACACACACCCATGTGCACATTCGCATACACACTCACACACACACACACACACACACAATTTTCACAAAAAAAAATAAGTTTTTACTTTTTTAACTTTTAATTATAAAAAGGGCTATAAATAAAGAAGTGGTTCATTTGTTATTCATCTTTATCTCAAGCTCCATCTCTCTCTCTCTCTCTCTTTCTCTCTCTCTCTCTCTCTCTCTCTCTCTCAAGCTCTAAGCTCTAAAGTTTCCCTCAAGCTCCTTCTCTCCATTTTCTGGCAAGCTCCATCTCTCCCTCTTTCTTTATATATTTAGTGCATATAAGCTCTCTATGTTTCCTTGTTTCTTGCAAGCTCTCTTTTGCTCTCTATCTTTATCTAACAAGATTTTACTCTCTCAAACTATGAGGATCCGGAGTAAATCCAAAAGTAGTGGTGTTGCGGATGACATTCCCACTGGTGGCATGCAAGAAGTGCCTCGGAAAATCACCCAAGAAAGTGATCAATCTCAAGCAGCTTCCTCTAGACCGTGTCATGTCTATTTGACGGGTGCAATTGAAATTGAGCCATCAAGTGGAGGGTTGGATCCTCGAGCGAAAGTTTCTTATAAAGTAGATGACACTAGCATTGAGATTTTTGGAAATGTGGTCAACAAGCACATATCTTTGGGCTGGATAGACGCTCATAGAGCTTCCTAATACCACAAAAAATTACCACGCTTATCTCTTTGTTGATTTCTTTCAAACCCTACCATTCGCACGCATAATGATCAGGTAATGGATTTGCAGCTTTCTATCGTGGATAAAGGTTACCAACTGACTATGGAAAGATTTATTGTGAGTGAGTGGATTCTCGGTGAAGATTGTAACTGGTTTGTTCATCACGGCCATTCCGCTTGAGATCTTGCGATGTCATATGATTTAGACGAAGAGCTTCATCTCATTCTCGAGCTCAGTCGTATGGCCCAGAGATATTTTGTGGTCTCGGGAATCACAAATTGGAGGCATGGATGTGTTGGAATGAATGAAAATGACATCCCTGTGGAAGAGACGTCCCGCGTGGAGTGTGTGCTTATCGACTTCAAACCGGAGGAGAAAGTGGAATTCCTACTGGTTTTAGGCATGATCAATTAGTACACTAGTTGGTGTTTATGAAATTTTTTACATGTTAATTTTTTTGGGCACTTTGTTTTACATATGAGTGTTTACAAAGGCTACAAGGATATCAGCCCCTCACACGTCATTGCACGATATATTTGTGATGCAAAAGTTAGGGACCACAGATCCAACATCACTCCTTGGAATTTTTTGGAAAGAGCGAGGTTGGCGGCTGAGAGGGATTTGAACTTTTGGGGACCGAATAATTCAAAGTGGCTCAAGTTGCCCATGGCTCTCCTTACTCAACTAATTTGGAAGGTATGTGTTGAAAGTAATGCGAAATGAGCCTATGTGCACTTTGTACATGTTTTGAGTGTATGTCTTTCAAACAACAGGAAGAGTTTGATGCTTTGTACAACAACAAGATAGAAGGTCTGTCACAAAAAGGGAGCTTCGATTACAATTTGGCACCGAAAGCGTATGAGCAGAGTATTTCTTTTGCGCTTTCTCAATTCAGAAAATGGCGATGATTTCTTTCAGAAGTGCATATCATATACCAATTGGGGCAAGAAGAGTATTATATATTTTTGGGCTTCATCATGCCATGGTAAATGGGTATGCTAAATTTGTTTCCTTTTTCAATAGGAGAGCATAGAGGTTCACGAAAGAAAGCCATTGAGCCTGAGGATGTACTCTCTCGCAACACAAGCAAGCAACTGGCTTCGAAGAAAGACACCAAGAAACTCTCCACAATGGACAAGCAAGCACCCTTGATAGATGGGCGAGGGAAGAGCAAGATGAGAGGAGTGATTGAGGTGGAGAGCGATCATGGAGAGGAGAAGATTTTGCAGAGATCAGCCATAGTGCTCCAAGTGGATGGAGATCACCATCGCTCTCCTTCACCCCTCGACCATGGGAGACCACCCGTGAGCACCTCCATCTTCACCATCACAGGATAGACCTCGGCAGGAGCTCTTAGGTATGGCCAAAGTGGTCGTGGAAAATGCTCCAAGTGTGCTAAAACTCCTCTGGTCATGGTCTTCTCTTTATCGTTGCATGAAAATGAAATTGATCTTATGTTGACCATACAAAAATGCATGTAGCACCACACCACCTTGCACTGCATGCTAATCTCACGAGGTTGGAAAAATCTATTCTTGATGTGCTATGCAATGATAGGTAGGTAATGTGATTTTTTGTATTAAGTCATGGTCATGCTCACAGCACTAGTGCTAAGAAAGAATATGCAAGTCCCTCCATTCAATACGCAGATTCTTGGGCTCTCTATCGAAGACAGGACAATTGGACCCATGGAGTAGATTGGGTGGCATGCATTTGGTATGTATGGCCTTTCCCACACACGCTAGGCCAAATATGTCTAGGATAAGTGGAGTTCCCTTATGGAACCAGTGGGATAGCGATCTTGTGGAAGCAACATTTTATATTGAGATCGAGTTCCTTTTGACAGATGGCATGATTTTGGAAACATGACATGCGAAGCATCTGACTACTGTTACTTTGATAGCGGACGGGTCTAGTTATTGCTTGTTGAGGATATTATACATATGGTATGGCTCCCAGAATCTAGCTTCATGACTGTCGAGGACTATGTAGAGGGGGTATGTTCACCTATATAACTGTGTTAAGGTGCATCGATTGGTTCTACATTACATAATGTTTGGTTGTTAATATAATTTGCAGGTTGGTACTCTGTTGTTGGCCATATTCGTGCCCCCTCGGAGGTGCTGGGAGTCGGATTCCTAGGTATGATCGGACAGATGTAGAGATTGCAGCAAATGTACATTGTCGTCCAGCTCCGCTCCCATGCTAACAAAGATGCTAGAAAAATGCACATCAAGCTTATTTGAGGCTTACTTAATTAATGATCAGTGTTCAGGACTTGGTAACAAGCTATTTTTATGATTAATGTATGCCATAGGTGGCTTAAAAGGGCCAACAGATGCCTTGATGATACCAAAAAGGAGTATGCTTGAAGTGAACACAGATGGGATTTATGATCTAAAATTGTAGTGCTCTATCGGCCTGTCTTTACGGCTCATCGATTGGAGCTACGGTGCAAAAGTTATGGTAGTTTGAAGTTTGAGTCAATTGCTCTGCAGCTAAGGGAACATAATTGAAATGAATGCATGGGCCTAAAGTGCCCACTTTGTGGAGAGCATCGGTCTTTTCAGATCAGCGAACGGAGTTACGGTTATTAAGATATTGCCAAATTAAATTTCACCAGGGGCTAGTTCTGTACTAGTCTGGTCGACTCGGTTGGTGTGCCAACTGGGAGTTTTTGTCTTCTGTCCAGGTTTTGGAATGCATGAGCAATAATTGCTTTGAGGAGTCTCGTGTGTTCAAAATGTCATCTCTTGGAATGCAATGATTGCAGGATAAACCCAACAGAGTCAGGGCCAGGAAATTGGCTATTTTCAGTAGATGCAAAGAGAGGATAACTCTCCAAATGCAATCATACTTGCATATTGAAGGCATATGGCACTAAGAAGCTGATATGAGCAATAAAATTCGCAATAATATTGTCAACAAAAATATCAGAGTTGTGCTTAGCAATGCTTTGCTCAATATGTATGCCAAATGTGGTGCCATTACAAATTTTATGGGTTGTCCAATTGAGGCTTAAGGTCGCCCGGGAGCAATGGCCGTCCAATGTGGCACAAAGGCCGTCCATAAACCATGGGATGGCCACCCAATGGGAAAAAGGGAAAAAAAAGGGTTTGAGTGTGTGTGAAAAGAGGGAAAGGCATGGAAAGATGGTTCAAGCAGAAAACGCGAGCGCAGGGGAGATGGAGGAGCTCACGCAGGCCACGGGAAGCGTCAAATGACGTCGAGCAAGAAACAAAAAGTGCTCAGCACGCTAGGGCACTTGGATTCGGAGCCGCTTCTACCAGTTTTTGTGCACCTCACTCCCCCCATTGCCATGTCATCAAGGGGCCTTTCTCACGCTCCCTAGCAACGACGGTGCCAACGCAAGAAGCTGCAGAACAATTGGCAATAATTGAAGCATGATGATCGACACAGTGAACTTAAATGAAGTTTGCAGAATCTTGAATGTAGATGAAACAGATAAAGCGACATGAGGGAATTTCCATCACCATCATCAGCTAGAGATTGATTAAACATTCTGTTAATTCTTGGTGTCGTTAACGGCCCGGTTAATCTGTAAAACTCGAGCTTAAACTCCTAGTTAGCAGATGACCCAAGTGACGGTGCTATTAATAGTCCACCTTGGCTAAGGATTAAGTTGTACTCAAAGAATTATTCAATTGATTAATGATTACGGTGATTGCCAAAGCTGTCAGTGTCTCTTGTTCTCTCTCTTGACACCTCTCACAGCCAGAGGCCCGACGCCTGCTTGGCTCACATTTCGAACACACGTCCCGCGACATCTGGTGAACCCAATGCAAAACACGCCGGGGTGGGAGGTAAAGATGGAGATGCCATAACAATTGAAGCAGTTTATTGACGATTTCAGTGCCAATGGATTTGATAAAAATCTAGCAATTGCAGATTTGCCGAAAATGATGGAATTAGTTCAAGGATGTCTACAGAAAGCGAAAGCCATACAGATAGAAAAGAAGATTGATGATGTGGTAGAGATGGCATTTGATGTTGTATGGGAGGAGTATCATAATTTTTAGGGATATGATCGAGAAGGTTTTATTGCATGTTATGAAGCTGAGAAGAAGAGCCGAAATGTTCCAGAAAATCGGATGATTGCAGCTTTTGAAGAGGTTCTAAACTCGGATTATAAAAAGCAGGTTCAAGAACTGACAGAAGCATATCCTATCATAAACACTAATATCTAACCAACCCAAATGATTTCTCAAATTAAACTGATCACTTAATGTGGGAGAATAAACGGGAACAAGAGTTAAGATATTGAGATGTGCTTATAGATCTATCTCAACACGGGGCCAATAGAAAAGGGGCCCAAATGAGAGATGGTCTATCAAAGAGCAAGGCTAACCAATGGAGCATAAGACCTTAGGGTTAGCTTCATTGAAGATCTCCAATAATGTGTGTAAAAGTCCTTTGACCTTAGGTAAGCTAGGGATGAGCTTGAGACGGGAACCCGACCCAGCTCGAGGTGCTTGTCCTGCTTGATGACTAAGGTTCTTGAGGTGCTTGATGATTGAGGTGCTTGATGATTGAGATGCTTGAGGTGCTTGACATGCTTGAGATGCTAGGGTTGTACTTGATGTGAGAACCCAAACCCAAGCTTAAAGTGCTTAAGGGCCAAGCTTGTGGTGGGAACTGGGCCTATGCATGAGGGGCTTGAGGTGTCAAAAAGTCAAATATTCAATCCCTACAAGGAGGGGGTGAGCCTACATGAGGGGGGATGAGAGAGAACACCCACACACTCACACAAGGCATGCATGGTACAAAGAAAGCAAAAGGGACACCTGTCAAGCTCCTCCTCATGTTGCCCTCATGGTGTGCCTGAAGCCTATTGGTTGGCCACCCAAGGGGTCCTCTCTCTCAAAGGGGAAAGGGGGACACTTGTTCCAAGGCTACCCTTACTGCTTGTAATGCCTCTTGCTTGTGATTGGCTAGGCTTGGAGGGGTCCAATGAGCTTCAAGCATGAGCTACAAGGGGGGGGGGGGGGGGGGGGGGGGGGTCGACCCAAGCAAGCTAGGGGGTTGCTTAGGGGGTATACTCACCCACACACACTCACAAACACTCTCATGGTGTGCTATGCAAGGTGTAAGAGCTCCATCTCCTTCTCCAAGCTCCTTGAGAAGTTGAGAGCCTACACCAACACTCTTCGCTATGGAATGCAAATCCAACCAAGAGCTATGCTTCAATGCTTAATCTTACCATCTTCTCCATCTTCATTACTATGCTATTATGTATGCTAAGAGAAAAGAGTGATGATAAGTGAGGAACTATTTCTTTCTCTTATGGAATACTACTTCCTCCTCTTCCGTACCCTCACTCCCTACTAGCTCTCTCCACCTTCGAAGGTGTTTGAGGTCTTGGAGGCTTGGGATAGTCAATGCTTTCCACAAGTTTATGTTATGCTTATTTCAAGAAGGCTAATGGTTTTTTGCAAGTAGATTAATTACTTCATGCAGTAGATAAGTTGTATTGCAAGGTAGATTAATTGTTGCTTTATGAAGGAGTACGAGCGGAAGTGCGACGCGAGAGAGAGAGTGCGAGAAGAAGAGCACGACGATATGGTGAACTCGCTCTCCTGTAATGTGTAGAGCATAGTGAGTTCTTATTAGGTTTTAACAAAAGAATATGTGTACATACCTGGCGGCCCGCCCACTTACCTAGGCGACCACATTGGGCTTCTGTTAAGGCGGTTACGCCGCTAGCGAAAGCTAAATAGCGAGAACTCAACCAACAACAGAATTTGTCAGACGAGGATGGAGCTTGACCAGCAGGCGCATGGAAAAAACTAGGTGGGTTTCAAATCACCTACTCGACCTTCTAATGACAATCACTACTAAGGAAATCAAATCTAAGTTCTAAAATACGCAAGTGATTGAAATCCGTACTACGAACGAATGCTATACGAAACAGGATCTAGAATCATTGAATCGATCTCAAACTCAAGGGGAAGTCTATACACTAGGTAAGAACAACACCCTAAAGACTTGAACTGCAAAATCAACCTATAACCACTCCGTGCGATAAACGCGTATGAAGACAGGCCGAAAAATACAGGTGATCAAAACTTGACCCCCGATGGTACTAATATGTAGCTCTACTCGTTGTGGTTCTATAGATATGCTGCACGCTCCATTCCGACACACGAGTTGGAAGAAAACTCACACCGAAGCTCGTAGGAACTTACCACACATAGAAGCCGATAGCGCACACTCTTGGTATCTGTGCGTAGCTCTCGCCGTTGCTAACACAATTGCGGTGTCGCTTCTCCAATGGCGGCTCCGTAGTTCGCGTAGCAAGTAGATAAGACTCTCTCTCTCTCTCTCTCTCTCTCTCTCTCTCTCTCTCTCTCTCTCTCTCTCTCTCTCTCTCTCAGACACAGTCACGGCGCTCAAAAAACTCACTTTGATTAATAATCTGCCTTTTTTTTTAGGTTACAAAAACTTTGGCTTATATACCTCAGCCTTGGAGGTGAGATCATCTCTAACTTTGGCTTATATACCTCAGCCTTGGAGGTGAGATCAGCAAGTGAAATTACTTCGGGATTACAAGCTGGAAACTCAATTGAGTCCCGTTACTTAATGAATGGCTCAAATCAAAATTAATGTCGGAAAGACATTTATTACAATCAATGGTTACAAAATGATGAGTGTGAGCAAAAATGTGGGTGTGATCCTCTGCTGGCTCAACACTCCCCCCCTCCGCGTTCATGTCGTCCCTGACATGAATTTTATGCTTGGTCAATAAAGTCCTGTCGTCTTGAGCATCTGCAAATGTGATTCGTATCGTAGGTTGCCGATGGTCAAGGTTGGGCCGAATATTTTGCTTTCGTGGGTGAAAAAGCCGGTGTAGAAAGCTTCTTCAAATGTTTGCATGTGGAAGCTAGGCAAAAACATAATCCTTTGGTATAGGAGGTGTAACACTTTTGGAGAAGGCTGCAATGAAAGATCGTACATCATATCAGTCACCGTGTCGGCCGTCGATAGTAGACTCGAGGTCGTGGCCTTATCTGGCACGAATACTTCAATGCAAGCTAAGAGAGTCCTGCAGATTTTCTTGAGCATCTGACATGAAAGGTCAGGAGAGCCAGTAAAGAGCTTGATGGTGCCCGTTAGGGTTTTCACCATGTAGGCTTTACCTATTCTCTCTCCTGCCTTTGGTCCTGGCATCCTGGGATAATTAAGCCAATTTGGCTTCTTTTCTGCAATCCTGCCATTCTCTTTCCAGTTTCTGACTCTTGGCACCGGGCAGAAGGTTGCATCCTCTCAAATCTCCTTTGGTGCCTCCACCAAGTAGATGAGGTAGGTTGGGTATTTGTTCAGCCAACCTTTCCTCCATCTAGGTTGTGAATCTACTATCTTCTTTGATTGTTCCTCCTTTGTGATGTCGCCTTCGTAAAGAGCAACATACTGCTCCTCCTCTATTCTTTTTTTCGTCTTTAGCACTTTAAATTTCATCAAAGGGAAAGGCAGGCTGGGTTGCATCCACTGTTCATGGAGCACTTTTGTGTCTAGTCCCTGAAGTCTAATGGAGATTTGAGTCTCCTCTCCCATTCCATTTCCGCCTTGGCACTCTCCTCTGCTGACTTTTCTATTTGGTCATGGAGCCTTTGTTCTTCTTCTTTAGAGATTCTTGAAGCCGAGGCCACCTCTTGAGCTGGGGCTGGATCTTCAATTGTGGTTGCCTCTCCAGTTTCTGGTAGCTCTATGGCTGCTCTACCTGATTCTTCTTGTGGTGTCTCTGTCTCTCTTCTTTGTTGCTCTTGTAGATCTTGGAGCTGTTTGCGGAGGGCCTCATTCTCTGTCCGTAGTGTTTGATTTTCTAATGTGAGCCTCTCCTCTGCGGCCAATGATCCCTCCGCAATGTGCAACCTTTGCACTTGCTCTAATCTTAGCTCTCTTTGTAAGCTACGGACCTGGTCTTCCAAAACTGGTACGATAGCTCCCTCTTGTTCGGTTCCTGCTATGCTAGCTCTAGGGGTAGACCTGAGTCTAGTGATTGTTCTTTCTTGGAGCTCGACTCTTTTCCTTAGCTCAATGAGCTCATCCTTAGCCGCCTCCAACTCATCCTCTATCCGCTCCCTTGCTTCCTGTGCACTTGTTACTTCTCTTGAAGCCTCGGCTAGTTGGAGTACCAAGCCGTCTCTCTCGTTTTCCGCGTCATAGAGTGATGCTTTATGACTTTCAGATTCAGTCATAGCATTCTCTAAATTTCTCTGCAACTCTGCTTCCCTTTGTTTGGCTGTCTCAATCTCTACTTCCTTTGCCTTGGACCTTTCTTTTATCTTGCTGAGCAGTTCATGCACCATGTGCATGTCTTTTTCATCATCATCTATCAACTCTAAAGCTCTTTCTGCCACCACCTCCACTGGCTTTGGCTCTTCTAGTACTTTCGGTTCGTCCAGTTTCTCTTCACTTTCTTTTTTACTCTTTGTCTTTTTCTCCGTCCCTCTCCGTTCATCTTGTTTTTGTAGGGTGATCCCATAAACTGCCTCAAGGGCCTCTTCTTCGGTGTATCCTATCTCTACCAGATTCTCGTAATCATTTCTCTTTTGTTGAACTGGATCTATCTTCTTTTCTTTGGTCTCGGCTTCTGGCTTTTCCAAAACATCTGTGTCCACCTCTACTGTGGTCTCTTCCACAATTTTTTCCGTTTTCTTCGGGCTTGGTACATCAGTCATAGAGGGATGTTTGTCCTCAGCTTCCTTGGCTTTCCCCTTGTTGGCTTGCCCATCTTTCTCTTGAGGCTTAGTAGACTCATCTACTTTCCTTTTCCCCTTGTCGTCTTTTTTCAGCTCAGCTTTTAATTGTTGTACCTCCTCTTCAGTGTATGGCTCGACAGGTTGCTGCTCCAAAATAGCCTCTGACTCCTCATAAGCTTTAATATATTGATCGTATTGATCAATATGTGGCCTGGCCGAGCTAGTTCCGACTTTAGTGGGGTCTGGCACCCACTTTTCTTCAAAGTCACCCTTTAGAGCTCTTTCCGCTCTAAACTGCTCCACTAATCTTTCCATCCTTGCCGCTTTCTGACTTTTGGTTTGCTTGGGAGCAACCTTCTTCTTTACTTTCTTCTTAAGTGGCTCGTCCACATCCTCTTCAGGTTCTGAAACTACTTCTAGCTTCCGGCGTGCTCTTGTGGATGCCCTCTTGGGTACTTCGGGCTGTTCTTCCTCCTCGTCGGCTTCTCTAAGCCACTCATTCTGGGAGGGAGCCTTTGGCCACTGATCTCTAGCTCCAATAGCTTCATAAGCTATTCTTGTCTGAATTTCCGCTCCTCCTATGTATTTTGGCTTCTCGTTGTGCATGGCAATTACTTGCTCGTGGATGTGTTGAGCGTAATTCACCTCTTTTGGCATATTGCTCTTTAATGCCCATGTGATGGTGGTCGCAATGGCATGGGGTGGTGTCGTATACTTTTGCGGTCTTTTACTGCAAACATGAAGAAATTGGTTGTACAGTCGGCAAAGGGTTTCCGCTCTTGGGTCCGCCATATCTCCATAGGTCGCATTCTGTTTCTTGGGCCCATAGACCTCTATGGCCTCTCTTCTTTCCCTGACCGAGCTCCCTTTGTTGTGCAGTTTCAATGCGTCTGCAATTAGCTGTGGAGTGATCCGTACTTCTACCTTCTCTCCATCCATGGCTGTCAATGTGGCTTTTCCATCCTTCTGAATGGATGTTGCCAACTCGTACACTCTTCTTGTATCCACACCTGATGGTCTCGAGGTGAAGAAACTGTGCAAGTCTGCCCTTTCCAGGTACCTGCTGATGTCTTCTGACCTGCTATAATCTACCAATTCTTGTGGGATCATCGGTACATCCACCGCTTGCCCTTGAGGATCTCTGAAAGTCCCCTGGTAGATCTTTATTCCCTCTTTCTCCAATACTGCTTCCTCCACCCAAGTTTTGGTTGGCTTGAGGGTTTCTACTGGAATGTCAAAGGGTTTCGCTTCTGCAATAGCATCTTTGATTGTCGGTCTTTTTCTCTTCGTTGCCGATGACTTGGTGGAATCCATGGATCCTGTAACTCCAATTTCAGAAGTTAGCGTCCTTTTAGTACTGAAAGCCGAAGTGAAGCTTTTAACTATCCAAATGACTTGAAAATTGAAACATGAGCTATTCAGGGCCTAAGGATGCAAGGTAGGTGAAGAAATATGCGACATCATACGCGTATGATGTCTTTTGTGTCAAAATGACTTCATATTGGTTGTGCTTATAGCTGATAGTGTATACATGATTATCATATGCTTGGATTTGAGTTTGGATCCCATTTGGTCAAGTTTTGGCCAATTTAGTCCAGTTCCGGCTCTTGGCAAAATTTTGAAAGGGAATTGGATTTTATGATCCAAATTGGATAAAACTTGGTGGTTCACTTTCAAATGGCATGTAGATCACTTCTGTTTGGTGGGTGAAGCCCTGAGGTGCCAAAATCACATAGTGAGACATCATACGCGTATGATGTCTTTTAGTGTATTTTTGGACCAAATTTCTCTATAAGCTTGGATTTGGCTTTAGATAGGCTTATTTAGTGGATTTATGAAGTTTGGATAAATTGATTTATGATTTTGCATGGGATTGGTTCTGTGGACTCCCCATGTACTAGTGAAGGATTGTCTCTACTCAAATCTTGGTTTGGACTTGAGTATGTTGGATTTGGGCCAAAAATAGGCTTTAGGTGAAGGATTTTCCCTCAATTGGGCTAATGGGGTGATCCTCTTGACCAAATGGTTCCAAATTTCATATGTAGCATGTATTAGATATATATAATGGATGTATGATGACAAATGAGCAGTTTTGGCTCTGTAAGTGCAAATAGACATCATACGCGTATGATGTCTTTTGTGTCAAAATGGTGCTTTTTGGTTCCAGATAGCTTGTAGATGTGTTTAACAACAATCCTACAAAGTTTCAATGAGTTTGGAGTTATTTTGACAAAATTAGGACCAAAAATCAATTTTATGGCCTACTTTGCGTCTTTTTGGTTTTCCTTGGTTTTTCTAACTCCAATTCTCATGATACTTGGTTCATAGGATGTGATTAACATGTGGAATGAGGCTATGCACTCAAATGTTGAAATGGATGTGAAATTCATGCTGTGAGACATCATACGCGTATGATGTCTTTTCTTGAAATGTTGGTCTTTTGTGCAAAGAATGCTTTGTGCTAGTGCCCTAAGCCCTGCTAACTAGTTTTCAACTTAAAAAGTCATCAGTTTAGCTAAAAAGCCCCCTTATAGGCATTTCAGTCTCCGAAGTCGTCTTTTTGCCTTGGAGTTGAATTTCTTCAACTTTTCTTCTCGAGAGTTGCATTTCCAGCTCATTGGATATGTTGTGAAGCCATCTATTTGGTTGAACTTGACTTTGGCTCCCCGTTCTCCATCTTTCTCCCTTTGGTTGCCCGAAAGCGTCTTTTTCACCATCGGTAAGTGAATCAGCTTTCTTTTGGGTTTTGCTTGCAAACATAAGTCATCGATAGTTACTTGAAGCTGCTTGTGAAGTTTCATTTCATTCGGTCGTCAATTTCAGCCGTTATGCCAAAATGACGCTTTGTGTGTCCGCAGCCAAATCGGTTGTTCTGACCTACTTTTTGTGATTCAAACTTGGAGATATTCTATGGTTGCATTGTCCTTGATGTGGTTGAACTTCCTGTGAAGTTTCGTGTTGTTTCGACAACTTTTTCCTGTTTGCCTCTTGCAGGCTCTGTTGACCTAGGGTTTTTCCAGTCGTTCTTTCTCGAGCTTTGAGTGTTAGAAACCCATCTTCTATACTAGGGTAACCCACCTATAAGTTCTTGCAAGGTTTGGTTAGGCGGTTGTGCCACTACCTAGCATTCTACCGCATTCCCCGTCTGCTCTTGTTTCTTGGTTTTGGTCAGTTTTCGCGACAAAAGTTAATGATAAGCATCAAAAGCTTATGGCAACGAGTCTACCTCTCATGTCTGGTGTCCTCTGAGCTCTCGTAGCAGTCGTAGAAGGCTGTAGAAGGTTGGATGCTCCTGTGTGCTCTTTGCTCTCTCCAAGAAGGTAATAGTGGAAATGAGCTTGAAAGTGAAGTGAAAAATACTTAACTTGGACTTCCTGGATCACTTGTTACCAAATTTGACATGTGCTCCTATCTCGTCGTGAAATGCACTTTAGGATTTGAAATTTCTCAATTTGGACTCCGTTTGACCTGTTTCTTAGAATTCTGTCCACTTGCCAAAATTCTGCCGTTTCGGACTTTCCGCAACTTTTTCAGAATTGTACCCAATTTTTACCATGGGTTGCCCTTGTCATTAGGACCATCACCGTCTATTCTTTTCTTTTTTCCGATCTCATTTCACCTGCTTTTTTATTTTTCTTTTACTTTTATTAAGAAAATCATAAAAAATAAAGGAAAATAGCAAATTGAAGCCAAAAAATTCCAAACATACACAATAAATAGCTGGTAACCCTGTGTATATGAATATACACTTATTTGTGATTTCTGGACTTGGATTACCACTTTTTTCCACTTTTTAGCTCCAAAAACACTCTTATTTAGTGATATTTACACGTCTAGAGACCCAAATTCATCATTTGATCTCTTCTTGTTGCAAAACAAGGTATATAAGGGCATAAATATTATCAATATCCGCAATCAAACATAAAAATTGCAAAATCATGTAAGACACTGCCCTTGTAATATAATTTTTGTTTTTCTTTGTTTTTGTCGCTTGTAGCTGCTTTGTAGCTCCTGTATACCTGTATACCTCCCCCCCTCCTAGTCTGAGTCCTCCTGGACGACTATGAAGTGTCTGTGGGCGAAGCATTGTAGTTGTTTTGGTCATAAGTTCCCAATGCAATTGTAGAGCGATGATACAACAGTCTTTCCAATAAAGCTGCTCTTTGTTTGATTGAAGGATTGGTGGTCGGGTTTTGGGTTGGTTTTGGCACTTCGGTAGTAGAATCAGTAGATGGATTCTTCTTTACCTTGTTGTTCTTTTTCACAATCCAAATCTGCTTCCGCTTCGCTTGTGCTTGCCACAAACTCTTTGCGACCCAAACCTGCTTTGTTCTTTGTGTTGATTTCCTCGCCTTGAAATACCTAGGAGTTTCCGTGGATTGTACTGAAGGGAGTTCCTGTTTACAAATCCTTGGGATCCAAATTTGCTTGCTATAGCTTTGTGCCGTCATGAACTTCTTTGGAATCCAGATCTGTTTCACTGTCCTTGATTGTCTGGAATCACTCTGTTGTCTGGTATTGAAGACTCTGTTTTCCACCTTTGTGTTCTCTGGCACAACCTTTTTTGGTCTCCATACCAACTTTGACTCCGTTTTTTCCCAAGGTTGAGCTGTTATATTATTGCTTGTCTTCCTTATCCAATGTTGAGAGTTCCTCGTCGAAGAGCAATCCAGTTGTATAGAAACTTTTGGTTGCCATTGCTTCTTCTTTTTCTCTGGTTGTTGTTTACCTTTGTTCTTGGATTCTTCCTTTGGAGTTGGCTCTGCTCCTTTGGTGAACTTAACTGATTGACTTTCACCTTCGTATTTGATAAGCACTGATTTAGAACTCCAGTCAATCATTGCATTGTATTGCTTCTGCCATGGTTGTCCTAGCAATAATGGATGTTGTGTAGCTTGGTCTTCAACCACGTAAAACATATGAGGATACACATACTGGTTAATCTGTATATGTAAAACTGTGCATCCGACAGTTTTGATTGAATTCTCATAGTAACTCTTTAACTCTTGCTTGGCAGTTTGTAATGTAGTGTCATTTGTCAATTGTCTATACAAACTAAGTGAAAGTAGGTTAGTTTGAGCTCCTGAATCCAATAGTGCTCTGGCTTTGATTTGGTTGGTTCCTACTTTGCATTCAATGATGGGTTCTTCTTTGTCATTATCCATTTCTGTTATACTGACTGCGTTTATTCGTATTGCTCCTTCATTGCGTTGTTTCTGACGCAGTAGTCTTCTTTTCTCCATTCTTTCCTTCTCCTCGGCTTGCGCTTCCTCCACAATCTTTTTCTTTTTCTGGACACGCAGCTTTTCTTGATGTATTTTGAGAAGCATGTCTTGGGTTAGCGGCAAAAGATACTTTTTCACTCTGCATCCACTAATCCAATTGGGCATTTCTTCTCCGTCTAATGTAGCAAGCTTGAAGGCTCCACTTGGTGATAGATCTTTAATCACCAGAGGTCCCATCCCTCGCTTTTTAAGCTTCTTAGCATGCTGTTTTAGAGTGTAAACTAGGACATAGTCCCCAACTTTAAACTCTTTAGTCCGCACATGCTTATCAAAAAATTTCTTTTGTCGCCTTTTTTGAGCGTAGATAGAAGCTACTGCTTTTAGGCGAAGCTCGTCTAGCTTTTCCAGGTCATCTATTCTATCAGAAATCTTGTGCCCTGTCCACTCTAGATCCTTAGCCACCCTTAAGGTTGAAATCAAGAATTCTATTGGTAAGATAGCATTTAGCCCAAAAACCATGTTATATGGGGTCGTTCCTATTGATGTTTTATATGCTACCCTATATGCCCATAATGTTGAATGCAACTTCTGGTCCCAGTCAGTTCTCGACTCAGATACAATCTTCGTAAGGACCGTGCATATGGTTTTGTTTGTTGCTTCAGCTTGTCCGTTTGCTTGTGGATGATACGGGGCTGATTTCCTATGGATTACCATGAATTCATCTAGAAGGATCTCTATCACTTCATTTATAAAATGTGTGCCTCGATCACTCACAATTTCTATTGGCAATCCATATCGTACAAAGACGTATTCATATAGAAATTGTGCCGTGGTCCTGGCATCTGCTTTTTGAGTTGCCTTTGCTTCGACCCACTTTGTTAGATAGTCTGTAGCCACAATGATGTATTGTGCATGAGTCTTATATGCAGGAGGTGAAATGGGTCCGACATAATCAATCCCCCATTTTGCAAAAGCTCTTGCCCCCATCATTGGTCTAAGCGGCATATCATCTCTTTTAAGTGGTACTTTGGTCCGCTGACAGTCATCACACCGTTTAACGTATTCCTCAGCGTCCATATGTAATGTTGGCCACCATATTCCTGCGGCTAAGACAAGTTTTGCTGTCTTATCACCTGAGAAATGGCCTCCACCTACTCCTCCATGAGCTTGCTCCAGGATTATCACATACTCAGACTCTGATGCGCAAATCCTAAGCTGGTTGTCTTTACCTCTCTTATAGAGTTGATCTCCTATTAAAGCGTAATCTCTAGCTTCTGTCTCTACAGATTTCTGACGAGCTTTTGACGTTCCTTCTGGGAAAGTTCTATTTGTGAGATATTCAACAATATACTGACTCCATTCCGGAGCGATCATTATCTGATATAATGTCGAATACTCTGCTGGCGGTTTTGATGAACATACAATACATACAGTGACATATTCATGTACGCTTTCTTTCATTCCTGGCCAATAGACTCCCAATTGTAACAAATTCCTATATGTGTTCCTTCTTGAACAATGAAATGCACATTCCTGAACATGTGCTTCGCACAGATATATATTATATTCCTCAGGATTGATGCATAGTCGTAAAACATGATCATTTCCCAATTGATACAACCTTCCTGCAACCAATTGAAGATTCTTGGATTGCTGAATAGCAATATGTTTCTGGTTGTATTCTCTTCTATCAAACTCTCCTCCATAGGTTAATAGGCTAACGACATTTTGAGACCACTTCGGTATCATTTCTATGTTGAACAAGTACGCGTCTGGCATGTCGTCATCTACTCCTATAGGGTCTTCTCCATTCGTCAATCGCGAAAGATGATCAGCTCTAAGATGTGTTTTTTCTTTCTTTACTACTACCGTGAAGTCGAATTCCAGTAAGATAATGAACCATCTCACTATTCTCCCGGTATTGCATGGTTTATTCACTAGGTAGAGCAAGGCTTGGTGATCCGTAAAAAACACAAACTTGTTGGCTAGAAGATAATGCCGAAATTTCTTCACAGCATATATCATTCCTAATCCCTCTCGCTCTGTTGTGGTGTAATTCTTCTCTGCATTGTTGAGCTGTCGACTGGCGTAACAGATAGGAAAATCCATGTTTCCTTCTTCTGGCTGAGCCAGAATGCATCCTATTGCATATGCCGAAGCATCTATATGCACATGGAATATCTTCTCCCAATCTGGTGATTTCAAGACTGGAGCAGTAATGAGTGCCTCTTTCAATTTCTTGAATGATTCCTCACACTCCTCTGTCCATTCAAAGTTCACTATTAGCCTGTAAAGTGGTTGGCCTATTATAGCGTACATGTAAATGAATCGTCTATAATATCCGCAATGTCCCATAAAGCTCTGTACTTGTTTCGCATTGGTTGGTCTAGGCATATCCACTATAACTTTATCTTCTCTAAATCCGTGGATATTCCGTTTTGTGAGACAATATGTCCCAGAATTCTGCCCTGTCGGACCATAAACACACATTTCTCAGGATTGAGACAAATGCGATATGTCCTACATTTCTCAAATACTTTTCTTAGGTGTTCTAGATGCTCATCTCTCAGAAGAGAATGTACACATAAGTCATCCATGTATATTTCTAGAAACAACCTTAAGTATTCTTTGAAAGCATGCGTCATCAGCCTCTGGAAGGTTGCGGGAGCATTGGTTAGACCAAAAGGCATAACCCGATAAGCATAAATTCCCCACTCCGTTGCAAAAGCTGTTTTATGTTGATCTTCCGGTGCTATGGCTAGCTGGTTATATCCTGAAAAACCATCAAGAAAGGAGTATGCTGTTTTCCCTGATACACGCTCTAGAACATGATCAGTTATCGGCAGGGGATAATTGTCCCTGATTGTTGCAGCATTCACTTTCTTTAAGTTGACACACACTCGGAGTTTTCCGTTCTTCTTGGGTACCACCACAATTGGAGATACCCAATCGGTGTGTTCAATCTCGTATATGAATTCAGCTTCCATTAGCTTATCTATCTCTTCTTTGATTCGCTTAGCAAACGTATCATTATATGTGTATGGTCTCTGTCTGCTAGGCTTTGCGTCTTGTTTTAGTGGGATTGTGTGTTGGCATATCGATGGGTCAACTCCCTTTAAGTCCTTATAAGACCATGCAAACACATCCCTGTACTCTCTGAGAAGACTCAAAAGTCTCTCTTCCTCGCCTGGAGACAAATCTGTGGCTATGTACACCGGTCTAGGTGTCTCACCTGGAGCTGCTAAATCAACTTTTTTTGCATCCTCCGGTCCGTCATAAGATTCGTTCTCCTTTCTCTCTCGAATAGGTTGGGTTAATACCACCTTCCTATCCTCTATTGTGAATTTCCTGTAGTGAGAGGGAACATCCATGTTTTCCTTGATTTTGGCGTTTTCGTCCTCTCCACTCTCAATTTCTGTCGTCCAAACTTCTTTCAGAGTTTTCTTGAGCTCTCTGTACTTGTTTCTACGTTCTAACTTGGACTCCGTGTGTTCTCTGTTGCGCTTGTTCTTTTCTGATTTTTCTGTTTCAGTTTTCGTTTCATTCCTTTGAACTTGATTTCTTGAGCTTCTTTTGTCTTTTCGTAAGCTCTTTTGATCATTGCCTCTCATTCTTCCAGAAATCTTGTCCTTAACACAATCTTCCGCCTTTACTAGCATTAGGAATTGATTTTTTCCTCTTATTCTAGGCATCGGATTGGTTCTAACCCCCTTTGTTTTTCTCTTTGCTCTATAGCGTTTCTGGCGTTGTTTAGTTTGGTTCGGAAAATCATAAAATCGGACATCCGTTATAGTTTCTTCGTTTCCGCTTGAATTGTCCGTTGACTCGTTGTCTGCTTCATTTCCCCACTCTGGATGATCGGGAATGTCGTGAAACACCTCCTCTTCATCTTCCTTTTCCAGTGTATCGTTCTTTTCAGTTTCTTTTTCGAGTATAGTTCTCAACATGAAGTACGGAACCACGTCGTACCCGTCCTTGTCGCAAAATTTCGTTGTGGGACCATCCGGAATTGCACAAACATCTAGGGTTGCTAGAATGTGTGTCCATTCTAATGGTTCAAGCGTGTCCTCTGGAAAGGGTTCTCCTATATAAGTTTCGTCTTCGATAGCCCTTTCTAAAACATATTCTTCTCGCCTCAGACTTCCACATTTCGAGGCTCCACACATCCATAACTCCTTGGGCTTACCTAACCAAGCTGGAAATTCGGATCCCGCCAAAGTAGCTGAATCAAACTCCTCTACCGGTGTTCGGTTCACATCTTTGTAGCTATGGTCTCTCAGGTTCACACGTGTAGTGGTTTCCATATTTCTCAGGTATATGTGATCGTAGCCCCAATCCTGGACCATTTTCAACTGTCTCATGAATGGTCTTCCCAGTATGATATCATAGTTATTCTCCTTGCCAAAATCGACAATAGCAAAAGTATGTTCGTATTCAATGCCGCAAGAAGTTACTACGACTTTCTCTAATAACCCCATAGGTTTCTCCATGTGTCCATCTGCTAATTGGAGTTTCAACCTAGTCTTCCTTATTGCTGGTTTCCCCCATTTTTTCCAGATTTCTTTTGTTGCAATGGCTACCCTAGCTCCGCTGTCTAGTATTGCCATCGTGTTCACTCCTTGGAATTCAACTGGTAAGGTTGTATTCCCCTCTTCACCTTCGCAATACTCTCCGACCTTGTTTAAGGGTACAGGCTTAGCGTTCTTTTGTGGTTTGCTCAACTCTTGTATACCCTCTTGCAGTCTCGATGTTGGGTCTTTTATCCCAAATTTCTCCAAGCATTTTCCTACAGTGGTCCACATATGTGGTCTTAGCCTCAAAAGCTCAGCTAGAGTGATAGTGCATGTCACTGGTGTTGACAAGATCTCTATCAATCCTTGCGAGTCCATGACTTTTTCTGATGAGATTCTTCATGAGGGAAGTGCTCTAATCTCGGATTTTGCTTCATACTCTCCTAAGTATGAAGGTAAGGTATTCAGTGAATGAGGTTTGCTCTCCATTGTTCTAACAGAGCCCCCATCTCCCCAGTAAGATTGCAGATCCAAGTCCACTTGAGATCCTGCCTCAAATTCCACTATGGGAGGATTCCTGATGTCCTTTTCCCAATTTGTCTGATTAGCTTGGCAACTTAGCTCGTTTGCAAAGTTTGCCTCTCTCACTTGTTTCCAAAATTCATTGTAATCCTCATCTCTTCCGTAAATCCTCTGTATGACTGGATGAAAACTCTCTATCTCCTGATCGGTTGTGTTCAATACTATGCGGTCATCCTTGTGTGTATTTTCAGGCTTTTGTGCACTGGGAGTCTTTTCAGCTACCCGTGAAATGATAGTCTCTTGCTGAATTGGGTTTTCCGTTCCACAATTCATTGTTTCTCTTGGTGGTTCTAATAAAGCTTGTGTAGTCTCTATCATTCTCTGGCACATTTCAAGTCTCTGCTTTTCCAATTCCACGTTTGGGTATGTCATCCACCTTTGTTCTTGTGTTTGGTTGTTCTTTAACCTAGCTTCGTAAGCTCTCATCAGTGCGTCCAATGGTTCGTGTACTTTGTCGACTAGCACTGATCCCCCTGAGCTTAAGCTCGTTGTTTCTTTGACACTCTTTTGTTTCGTTCTTTCCGGACTCATCTCTCGTTTCCCGTTTTGACTCTCAAGTTTTTCTAATCTATCTTTAGTTCGCTTTAGTTCCTCAGCTAGAATAGCATCTTCACGTTCTTTTCTCAACTTCATGCGTGCTTTTCTAGCTTTCCATGTGTTTCTCTGACTCCGCGGTCCTTGACTAACCACTTCAGTCGCTAACTTTCCATTCTCAGGTTCTCTAGTGGTTTTCTTAGCTTGAGCTCTAGTAACAACTTGCGTTGGTATCAGAGTTTCATTTTTAGACCCACTGCTGGTAGGAATAGTTTCTAGCATATTCAATGTCGTCTTTTGCACTTTGTTTGGATTCTTTGAACAATCCTCAATGAAGTGAGTAATCCCACACTCAGTGCAATAAGCGTTAATTCTAATGATTTCCGTATGTGGACAAACATTCATCAGATGGTCACCTCCACACTTGTAACAGGGTCCTAGTGCTGGTCTTGGTCCCACTTGATTCGTCCTTTGTGGATAGGATGGTCTTTGTCCTGTTAACCCTCCATGAGCTATGAACATCAATGTTCTTGCGTCCAAATTGTATCTCTCTTCATCAGAAGCACTTGTAACTGTTGGTGTTCCAACATTCCCCATCATGCCCCATGGTTTTGGTTGTTTGGGTTCTTCTGGTGGGTAATACACAGTTGGAGACATGTGTGCACCAGATTCTTCATAATAGGCTTAAACAGGCACTAAGGCTTGTTCTTCCTAATTCTCTAAGGTTGGTGCATATCTAATGCCCACTGGTCTTGCTCCTGGTAAAGGTGGTCATTGTCCCAATACCGGTTGCGGTCTTTCTATCCCCATAGGTCCTGGTACATTTCCCGTTGGGTATCGAGGTACTGGATGTACCTGAGGTGGTGCTAATTGAGCAGGAGGTGCATACTGTCGCTCCCTTACATACCCTTTGTTGTAATAGCACTCCTCTGTTGGATGGTTTGTCCATTTTTGTTCAATAGCACACCATTTCAGTGGTTTTGGCAATGGTTTTTGGTATGGTGCCATCCTTTTTAGAGCATCTTCTATCATTTGCTCTACATTTGGCATGGTTGTTGTTTGAACATTCTTTTTAGTGGTAGTCTCGCTCGCTATGGAGGAAGAGCTACTGGATGCAAAATCTGTATCCGCTGACACCTCTCCATAAACCGTACAGTTATCCACTAAGTACAATGCTTCTCTCGTTACTTGCTCGAAACTTGTACAAGCTTTCAAGTGCAAGTCCTTCTTGAGAGTGTCGTTTCTCAATCCTTCAATAAAGAGAACAGATAGTCTTTCATCTTGTGGTCGTTCACGTACTGGACATCTCTCAATGTATTGTTTGAAGCGAAGTGAAGCTTCCTTCACTTTTTCGTGTTCTCTCTGTTTAAAAGCATATATTTGTGAGACCGTATTGTGCTTAATCCCTCGTTTTGAGAATTCCTCAGCAAACTCTCTTAGCAAATGGTCAATGTCATGGAATCCCCCTCTGTTCAGTGGTTGAAACCATGTCAATGTCGTACCTTCTAGAGTAAGACCAAATCCCTCGTATTGTGTATGGAAATCTGTTATCTGCTCAGCTCTGAAGACTTGCTTAAAGAGTGACACATGTGCATACGGATCTCCTGAACCACCATACTTCTTTGGCATACACTTGGCTACTTGAGATGGTCTCATACGTCTATGGTCTGCTACCAATCTCATGTAGACATGTAGTAGTGTTAGTGTGTATACGCGCTTCACCAGGGGCACTTTTCTCCCACTGGGTTTTTCCCCCTGGACATCCGGTGTGAAAGGACACCTTATCTCTTAGGGTTTCATATAAGCTTTGTTTCTCTGAGTTTGTATATACTATTATTCCAATACAGAGAGAGAGACTACAGAGATCTCGTACACAAGCTCTGTGTCTTCTCCTTCTCCATCTTCTTCCTACTCTGAGTTGCTGTCTTCCTTCTGTTTCCTGTTTCATCATCTTCAACAATTGGTATCAGAGCAAGGTGATTTCCAGAGCCTCTACTTGCGTTTCGCGTCCACGCGTGCAATCGCAGTTTTCGGAAAATTTGCTCGTGGGAGCATCCTCGACGTTCCGGGAGCATTCGAATCAGGCGACCTGGGGTTTTACCCCCCTTTCGAAGCCGTTTGAGCCCTCAAAATTTTGTTCTAAGCAGCGTAGCAGAAGTTACTTTTCGGAGGCGTTTATTTCAAGAGGGTGTGCTTTTTGACAGATTTTCTTCAGGTAAACAGTTCTTTTGGGAAGCAGCTTGTCTTAGCTTTGTGCTGAGATTTTGTGTAGAGTTTTGCTTGGATTGGAGAGGAGATTTGTGAATCTCTTGGAGGTTCTTTTGCTCTCTTGTGTGCATCTACAGTATGGCTCAATCTACGGAGAAAGAGATTTTTGGTGCGTTTACATCCGAAGACAAATTGGATGGTACCAACTATTCTCTTTGGTCTTTTATGGCCAAAAATGTTTTGGTTGGTAAAGGATTGTGGGATTATGTATCTGGAGATGAAGTTCGTACAGGTAGCATTGCACCTGCCACGCCTGGTCGTGGTGCAGTTGTTGGTGCAGGACCCTCACAAGTCACTCCAGAGCAAAAGAGATGGGATACTAAAGATGCACAGGCTATGGATGTGATTGCCTTAACCATAAAGAGGACAATCACACCACATATCAGATCTTGCAGAACTTCTGAGGATGCTTGGAACACTCTGCAAGCTATGTTTGGAGGAAGAAACGCTGCCAGAATAGAGTTTTTGAAGAAACAACTTGACAAAATACAGATGGACGAAGGTGACGATATTGTCGAGCATCTTACAAAAATCAGGGATCTTAAAGAGCAATTGCTTAGCATTGATGAAGTGATTCCAGAGAAGGACTTGGTTTCCAAAACACTCAATTCACTACCACCATCTTATTTGACTTTTCAGACTTCTTTGACTCTGTCTTTGCGAGCTAATCCTGACCCTCTTCATTTTGAAGAGTTAGTGGCTTTGCTATTGCAGGAGGATCAATCACGTAAGAACAAGTCTTTACAGGTGGATGGTATGGATCATGCTCTTGTTGTACAGAACAAAAACAAGGGTAAAGAGAGTGCTCATCACTCCAAGTCTGGTGCAGGACAGTCTTCAGAGAAGTCTAAAGGTGATTCCGACAAGTCCAAGAAGAAAGGTAAATGTCACTACTGCAAGAAACCTGGTCACTACATTAGTGAGTGTAAAAACGAATTGCTAAAGAAAAGAAGAAAGAGTCAAGTTTGGTTGTTTCAGCTTCTGGTGATTCTTCTACAGCTAAAGAAGAGTCTGCAAACTTTGTGCAGGATTCTTATGCTTTTGTAGTATGTTCAGATTTTTCTGCTTACAGTGTTGACAAGACACAAATGATTTGGTACTTTGATAGTGGTGCATCCAGGCATATTACTTCAAGGAAGGATTTGTTTTGTTCATTGGATGCAGCTCCAGCAGGAAAGAAGGTGACATGTGCAAATAATGCTTCTTATCCAATCAAAGGCGTTGGTAAGATTTTGATTACCATTTCAGATGGTTCAGATTTATGCTTGCCAGATGTCTTATATGTTCCAGGGATCAAGAAGAATTTGTTGTCTGTATCCTCTCTTGCAAAAAATGGTCTTCGGGTCATTTTTGAGGATGATAGATGTGTTGTAACAGATCGAGAGAATGGTTATTCTCTTATCACTACAGGTACGCTGGAAAATGGACTATTTGTGCTAGATCGTTATGAAAAGCAGATTCAGGTATGTATTGCAGAAACAAAGACTCAGGCCATGCAGGATGCTGAGTTGTGGCATGCTAGATTTGGGCATGTTGGTTATGGCAGTTTGATGACTTTACAACGTCATAATATGGTGCATGATTTGTCTTTATTGGAGATGCCACCAAGACATGTATGTGAAGGTTGCGTTCTTGGAAAGATGCACAGATTTGCATTTTCGCAGGATGGTTCAGTTAGAGCGACACGAAAGTTGCAGCTTGTACACAGTGATGTATGTGGTCCTATGAGGACGCCATCTATAGGAAACAGCCTTTATTTTGTGACCTTCATTGATGACTTTTCCAGGTTTTGTTGGGTGTATCCACTCAAAGCAAAGTCAAATGTGTTTGCAGTTTTTCAACATTATGTCGCCATGGTTAAAAATGAAACAGGTTGCAAAGTACAGACTCTTCGTACCGATCGAGGAGGTGAATACATGTCAGGTGCATTTAAGGATTTTGTGGGAAAGAAAGGCATTAAACACCAATGCACTATGCTATACACACCACAACAGAATGGTGTTGCAGAAAGGAAGAACAGGTCTTTAATGGAGACGGCTAGATGTATGCTCAAGGCTAAGAGTTTGCCTCATAAGCTATGGATGGAGGCAGTTGCTTGTGCAGCACATGTTTTGAACATGTGTCCTACTCGTGCCTTGAAGACCATTACTGCATATGAAGCTTGGTATGACAGAAAACCTTCAGTCAGTTATCTTCGTGTTTTTGGTTGTCTTGCTTATGCTCACATCCCTCAGCAGTTACGTGGGAAGCTTAATGATAAGGCAATCAAATGTATATTTGTGGGGTACAGTAGTGGAAGTAAAGGTTATAGACTTTACAATCCTGCTACAAACAAGATTTTTGAAAGTCGTGATGTAATTTTTGCAGAAACTAATGCTCAACCTATGGTTGCTTTTGATGTACCTCATATGCAGACACATGATGTATTTGAAGGTTTGCTTCCTTCTTTTGTGGAGAATCAAGAATCACAACAGGTTGATAATCTTGATCAATCTTTTGATCAGCATGTGACACCTCATGATGTAGAGGAAATTGTGCGTGAAGAGCAAGAAGTTCTCAGGGAAGAAAGAACCTTGCCTAAATGGGTTCAGAAAACTTTGCAGGATAGCAAGTTGGATGCACCGTTGCCACGAAAAACACGTGTTGGTACTACTTTTGGTAGAGAGCAAGTAGATTTGGCTTACTTTAGCACTCTTTGTGATGCAGATGAGCCTGATTCATTTGAACAAGCTTTAGAGTGTGTTCAGTGGAAAGATGCTATGCAGCAAGAAATTGATTCTATTCATAAGAATCATACATGGGATCTAGTGGACTTGCCTACAGGTAAAAAGCCTATTGGTACAAAGTGGGTTTTTAAGGTAAAAAGGAAACAAGATGGTATTGTTGACAGGTACAAAGCAAGGCTTGTGGCAAAAGGCTATGCGCAACAGAAAAGCATAGATTATGATGAAACCTTTGCTCCTACTTCTCGTGCGTCCACAGTTAGATCACTAGTTGCAATTGCTGCTCATCATGGTTGGAAAGTGCTTCAGTTGGATATCAAAACTGCTTTTTTGAATGGTGATTTGCAGGAAGAAGTTTATGTAAGTCAACCAAGTGGTTTTGTTGTAAAAGGTCAAGAGAAAAAGGTATGTAGATTGCGTAAAGCTTTGTATGGTCTCAAACAGGCTCCAAGAGCATGGTATGAGAAGATACATACTTATTTGATTGGCCAGGGATTTCAGAATAGTCCAACAGAAAGTACTTTGTATGTCAAAAAGAGAGATGGAGTTCTCATTATGCTAACACTTTATGTGGATGATATGCTTCTTACAGGCAATAATGCAAATGAAATTGAAGCGTTTAAAGATGCTTTGAGAAAAACCTTTGAGATGTCTGATCTTGGTTTGCTACATTATTACTTGGGTATTCAGTTTGTGCAATCAGAGGATGGCATATACATGTTGCAGGCAAAATATTTGCATAAAACTTTGGACAAGTTTGGTATGCAAAATTGTAAGCCAATCTCTACACCCGTAGAAACTGGATCAAAGTTGAGCATGCATGATGCTGGAGAAAATTTTGATGTACATACTTATGCAGCAGCGGTTGGTTGCTTGATATATTTGGCAGGCAACACTCGTCCAGACATTCAATTTGGGGTTTCACAAGCAAGCATATTTATGCACAGCCCAGGTATGCATCATTGGCAGGCTGTGAAACGCATACTTCGTTACCTTTTAGGTACCCCTAATCTTGCCATGTTCTTTCCAAGGGGGGATATGTATGGAAAGCACAGTTCTATTCAGCTTCTTGGTTACATCGATTCAGATTGGGCTGGTGATTTTGACACACGACATTCCACAAGTGGAAATTGTTTTTTCTTGGGAAATGCATGTATATCTTGGCTAAGCAAGAAGCAACCCACAGTGGCTACATCAACTTGTGAAGCTGAGTACAGGGCAGCTTTCACGGCAATAGTTGATTGTGTATGGATACGCAGGTTATTGGCAGATCTTTGTGAGTGTCAACAGGCACCCACTACCATTTTCACTGACAGTCAGAGTGCTATGGCAGTTGCAAGGAATCCAGTATTTCATGCAAGAACAAAGCACATAGAGGTTCACTACCACTATGTCAGGGAAAGGCTACATGCAGGGGAGATCACACTAACTTACTGTCCTACACAGGATAACATTGCATATCTATTTACGAAGGCGTTATCACGAGAAAAGTTTGAAGCTTTCCGAAAAGCTTTGGGCTTACTCTCATACACATGATGATCTGCTACCTTGTACGGATTCACACTATCACTACAGGGGGGATTTGTAGACATGTAGTAGTGTTAGTGTGTATACGCGCTTCACCAGGGGCACTTTTCTCCCACTGGGTTTTTCCCCCTGGACATCCGGTGTGAAAGGACACCTTATCTCGTAGGGTTTCATATAAGCTTTGTTGCTCTGAGTTTGTATATACTATTATTCCAATACAGAGAGAGAGACTACAGAGATCTCGTACACAAGCTCTGTGTCTTCTCCTTCTCCATCTTCTTCCTACTCTGAGTTGCTGTCTTCCTTCTGTTTCCTGTTTCATCATCTTCAACATCTCATTGCTCCTGTGTCCCGGCTAAAGCTTTCTCTAGCATCATGGACTTCATGGGTTACCCTTGTCGGTTCCCCTGCCCTGACTCTACTACTAGGAGGTAAATGTGATGGTTCCGCTTCGAACCTTGGACCTGGAGTGGTATACGTGGGGATTGGAACTGCACTACCTCGATTTGTATCCATTGACTCTCTGGAATGTAATGATCCCATTGGTCCGGGCTTTGAGTACTGAGGTTGACTGAAAGAGTCAGCAGCCTGAGTTCTTTGTCCTCCTGTTGTCATTGGGTTTTGCACTCCATTTGTTGGTGCTGGTCTTTGTGAGCTAGAAGTAACATAATACTGATGTAGTGGTCCCCCAAAGTATGTATATCCTTCTAATTCTTTCTTGCCCATTGTTGAGTATTGCCTCCCATACTTGTCGTAAGCGGCAATTTTCACTTCCGATCCCTCTGTGTAGGTAAAGACATAAAGTCTTTTTTGGTCTGTCAACTCTCCAGTGTAGGGTTCTTCACATCTATAATAGAGATATTGCTCCCCATTATTATATTTGTATAGCCCCATATAGATGTTATCAGTGTTGATCCTTGTAGTTTCATTCTCTCTTCTTAACCTCGCATCAGGGAAGTTCATTATTGGTGCTTTCTCCTCAAGTTCTTCATCTACTTTGGCTTTGGTGCCCATCAATCCCCACTTGTCCACAATGTTAGGGTTTAGGACTACCAAGTACATGGTACCCTCGTCATCTAGATATCTATCTCCGCTATAGCTCACAGGCACTAAGTCCTTGAACTCACTAGGTCTATCTTCTATCTTTACACAATAGCGATCCATTCCATCTTTGTAGATCTTGGCACCTGGCTCATTGTCGTACTGGTATTTTATGAACAATAGCTTCATTGTGGCGAAAGGGTTTGATGATCCTGCTGCCATATTTTCTTTGTTGTTCAGGTTCAAGTGTTCCAAGTGTTCGGTGAAAATCTCGTAAGATCTCTTCGAAGAAGTATCAGAAACACTTCCTTCAAAGATCGGCTCTAATGGTTGCACCCAACTTTGGTTTACACTTCCCTCGGTTAATATGACACTTGCTTGTTCCCCTTGTTTTGGTTGGTTATTCTGGAGATTCCTGCCCGATCTCAAATTCATCAATTCCCCTAAAGGACTTTAACTTTTCCGTCTCGGCAATTTGTTTTTCCAAGTTTTTGTGGTCAGAATTGATCCAAACTGATTGATACTTGGTCAATTGTTTAATCTTGTCAGTTGGACAACTTCTGTTTCATCAAGTGAGAACTTTGTTGCAGTTATGCTGAAAAAGACATTATACGCGTATGATGTCTTTTTTCACAGATTTGGACTATTTTGGTTATGCTCACTCTCAGTAGCCCCCTTATGCTCTGTCCACTCACAAAATTCAGTTTGAACTCTGTTTGAGCAAGTTATGGCTAATTTAGGCTTTTCTTGGCAATTTTTCGCTTTTGACTTGTTTTGGGTCAATTGTGATCCAAATGGGATGAAACTTGAAATATAACCTCTAGACAGTTATTACAATGGATCTGTGTTGGCAAAGTATCAAAATATGTCCAAAATTAGCTTAAAGACATCATACGCGTATGATGTCTTTTTCATCAATTTGGGTCAAGACTTGATATTTATGCTTTCTACAGTGTTTGTAACAATCTTGTCAGGTCAGATATCAAAAATAAGTAGTGGATGTGCTAAAAGACATTATATGCGTATGATGTCTTTTGTCCCATATTTTGACTATTCTTGGTTTTAAGCCTTCTCCAATGTTTATAATTGAGTTTCAAGTGTTTTTGTCAGGTTTGAATGTAAAAACAAGATCTGAATCCAAAATTGCCTATTCTTTGCGTTTCTTGGACTCCGGCTTGTCTTTTTGGGTTTCTTTGAGTGTTAATGCTCTTGTTTTAAGTTGAAATTAGGGTATAACCCCCCTTTTGAACACTCTGGTAAAGTCAAAATTTCTGTTTTGGTCTCTGTTTGGTCATTTAGACATCATACGCGTATGATGTCTAAAGTTGCAGATTTCCAGTTTTTTGGCACAGAATCCTTCCTAAAGCTTTCTCAAGTGCTCAGCAACTCCCAGATACATAGAAAATTTCTCTGACTTTTGTTTATTGCAAGTTTCACTACTAACTCGACGGTTTAGTGATCTAACATGCAATCACCCATATCAAGAAAATACTCCAATGATTACTAGCTCTAGATCAGGATCAAATGAAGTCCTACCTAAGCTATTCCTAATCATAAAATGGGTTTGGTAATTGTGATTTTAAAGAGATCCACTGCCACTCACGGACTAGCAAATTCTTCTTCTATCAACAACTACTCAACACCAACAAAAAAACAAACAAATCTAAGCTAAACTAAAAATACTGTCAACACGGAAGACCCAGGAATACCCCACTTCCTAGTATCTCTCGAGATCTTCGGAGTCCACCACTCCTAGATCTTTTCTAACTAAAGTATACAAAGTAGTTTATACGACTCACCTCCTAGGATTCGTCTAAGGTCACCTACTTAGGGCTCTCTTCTTCGGCAGCGGCGCCAAATGTTAAAGCGGTTACGCCGCTAGCGGAAGCTAAATAGCGAGAAATCAACCAACAACAGAATTTGTCAGACGAGGACGGAGCCTAACCCGCAGGCGCATGGAAACAACTAGGTGGGTGTCAAATCACCTACTCAACCTTCTAATGACAATCACTACTAAGGAAATCAAATCTAAGTTCTAAAATACGCAAGTGACTGAAATCCGTACTACGAACGAATGCTATACGAAACAAGATCTAGAATCATTGAATCGATCTCAAACTCAAGGGGAAGTCTCTACACTAGGTAAGAACAACACCCTAAAGACTTGAACTGCAAAATCAACCTATAACCACTCCGTGCGGTAAACGCGTATGAAGACAGGCCGAAAAATACAGGTGATCGAAACTTGACCCCGATGGTACTAATGTGTAGCTCTACTCGTTGTGATTCTATAGATATGCTGCACGCTCCATTTCGACACACGAGTTGGAAGAAAACTCACACCGAAGCTCGTAGGAACTTACCACACATAGAAGCCGATAGCGCGCACTCTTGGTATCTGTGCGTAGCTCTCGCCGTTGCTAACACAATGGCGGTGTCGCTTCTCCAATGGCGGCTCCGTAGCTCGCGTAGCAAGTAGATAAGACTCTCACTCTCTCTCTCTCTCTCTCTCTCAGACACAGTCACGGCGCTCAAAAAACTCACTTTGATTAATAATCTGCCTTTTTTTTTTAGGTTACAAAAACTTTGGCTTATATACCTTAGCCTTGGAGGTGAGATCATCTCTAACTAATTACATCAGCAAGTGAAATTACTTCGGGATTACAAGCTGGAAACTCAATTGAGTCCCGTTACTTAATGAATGGCTCAAATCAAAATTAATGTCGGAAAGACATTTATTACAATCAATGGTTAAAAAATGATGAGTGTGAGCAAAAACGTGGGTGTGATCCTCTGCTGGCTCAACAGCTTTATACCCCAACAACCTCCCACTTAAAGTCCAATGTGGCACTTTAAGTGTGAGAGAAGCTACTGTCCAAGCTAATATACAAGAGATGTAGAGAAGTGATGTACTACCCTACACCTAACTGCTTGCGAAAATGCGCAAAGCTCTATGAGGGAAGTCCTTTTGTAAGTAGATCAGCAGGATTTTCTGTGATGTGAACTTTGACAACCTGAATTTGCTTATCCTCGATCATTTCCCTGATGAAATGATATTTCACATCCACATGCTTTGTCGTTGAGTGGTAAACTGGATTGCGAGCTAATTGTATAGCACTCTGACTATCACAATATAACACAGGCATCTCTTCTTTGATTCCCAAATCTGCTACTAGTCGATTAAGCCAAATTGATTCTTTGCATGCCTCTAATGGTGCAACATATTCAGCTTCTGTAGTAGACCGAGTAACACAATCTTGTAATCTAGAACGCCATGATACTGCTCTACCAGCCAATGTAAAGACATACCCTGACGTAGACCTTCGGTTGTCTAAGTCACCTGCATAATCTGAGTCTGCAAAACCCTTTACACTTAGCTCCTGACTCCCATAGCATATACGCATACTCTTTGTAGCTTTCAGGTATCTCAATATTCCTTTCATTGCCTCCCAATGTTTCTTGCCTGGGTTTGACATGTATCGACTTACTACTCCCACTGCAAATGCAATGTCTGGGCGAGTAGCAATCATTGCATACATCAAACTACCCACTGCAGACGCATATGGAATCTTATCCATTTCAGCCTGTTCTTCCTCAGACATAGGACAATCTTGTTTGCTAAGTTTCACATATGGTGGCAATGGAACACTCAACGCCTTTCCCTTCTCCATATTGAAACGTTTCAAAACCTTGTCAATATACTCTGTTTGAGATAACCAAATCAACTTCTTTGATCTGTCTCTCTCAATGCGCATCCCAAGTATATGACTTGCCTCACCCATGTCTTTCATGTCAAACGATTTTTCCATCTTTGACTTCAAAGTTGAAATTTCTTCCAAGTGCTTGCCAGCAATCAACATGTCGTCCACATACAAAATAAGGATCGGCCAACTGCCATCCTTAGCCTTCTTTGTATATAGACAGTGATCGAACTCACGACGTTTGTAGCCTTGAGAAAGCATAAACTTGTGGAACTTATGGTACCATGCCCTCGGTGATTGTTTTAAGCCATAAAGACTCTTTAACAACTAGCATACCAAATCTTCCTTGCCTTCCTCAACAAACCCTTCTGGCTGCTGCATGTAAATTTCCACATCTAAATCACCATGCAAGAACGTTGTCTTGACATCCATTTGGTGCAACACCAAATCTAATATGGCAACCAATGCAAGAAAGCATCTCAATGTAGTCATCTTGACCACCGGAGAGAAGACTTCATCAAAGTCAATGCCTTGTTCTTGCTTAAAGCCCTTGGCAACAAGCCTTGCTTTGTACTTTGGCTGACTAACATGAGTGGTGATCTTATACCTGTAACCCATTTACAAGGTAGAGCCTTTTTGCCCTATGGTAATTTAACTAGCTTCCATGTCTGGTTTTTATGCAGAGCTGTCATCTCTGACTACATGGCCAATTGCCAATTCCCGGAGTCCTTCATTTGCACTGCTTCCTGTTGGGGTATAAAGCCCAATGTGGTCGCCCAGGTAAGTGGGCGGGCCGCCAGGTATGTACACATATTCTTTTGTAAAAACCTAATAAGAACTCATTTTGCTCTACACATTATAGTAGAGAGAGTTCACCATATTGTCGTGCTCTTCTTCTCGCACTCTCTCTCGCATCGCACTTCCGCTCGTACTCCTTCAACTGGTATCAGAGCTCAGATCGAGGCTCGAGGCAGCACTACAGGAGGCTAGAGTCACCAGCTCAGATTGGAGTGAAATTTGGCTGGCAAAGACACGACCCCAGAATTTCATTCTGAGGTCATCTCGGCCACCGTTCGGCTTCGACAAAGTTCTGCGCAGGCCATTTTCGACTACGTGGTCTTGGCGGGTGCAGATCTGACTCTGCAAATTTGGGGTTTTCGGCCTACGACTGCAGGTGCTGAGGATATCGGCACTCCCAGAGTGTTGATTTGTGGCTGTCTACACATCGAAGGACGGCTCACAGTTCTTGGAGGCGTGTCACATACGAGACGGGCACATCTACACACAGACTGTAGGTGACATCCACTAGTTCATCGGGTAGCTTGTGTTTGCTGCTTGATATTCCAGATTTCATCCTGACATTGTAGGTACTTCCACATGGGATGTATTGTCAGAGATGATGTATGTCTGTTGAGGGTTTGCTGGCTGTGAGTTACGCAGCAAACAATCGCCGCAGCGGTTACAACATACAGTGGGAAATTTGTGGATGTATGACTTTGTGGGAAGTCTATGTATTGTCAGATTTACTGCAGCCTTTGTTGAGGGTCGAGTGAGGTTTTATTGAGCTGGGGGATTCTCGAATGTTGAGATCCTTTCGGTGATACACGTCTTGGAGCGATCCCTCGAGCACCCTTAGATAGGCAGCTAGGATGTATTGACTGTGAGTTAGACAGTTGGGATTGCATCTTTGCTTTATTGCCGTTGAGGCATTGTCGCAGTCTATGCGTACAGGACAGTGACAGGACAGTGAGAGACAGTACAGGTGCAGGACAGGTTTACCCACAGCTTACAGTGTTAGAGAGATAGTGGTTTTTTGAGCTGTGTTTGGTCTGTTTTTGAGTACACCAGAGCCATTTTACAAAGGAGACTGCTGAAATTTCTGCAGAATCTGAAGCTTTCTTGGTTCATTTGACAGGTTGATATTGGTTCAGAGGTCAGTTTACAGGGAAAACTCTGCCGAATTTTTCCCAGGAAAGTAAACTACTGTGAAGCGTAACTATGGCTGGATCACAGGACACTGCTCTTTACAATATCAAGAAACTGGATGGAACCAATTTCCCATTGTGGAAGAAGCAGATTTGGCACGTGTTGGTACAAAAGAAGCAGATAAAACCTATAAAGCTGAAGGGGATAAAACCAGAAGATATGGACGAAGATGAATGGAGCGAAATGGATGAATTGGCACTTTCTACCATTATGCTGACTTTGGTAGAAAGCGTTTACTTCAATGTAGCAGACGAGATGTCGGCTTATCAAGCATGGTTAAAGCTGAGTGATCTTTATGAGAAGCAGAGTGCAGCTTCACAGGTATACTGGCTTAAGAAGCTTGTTGACTTGAAGATGAAAGAAGGGACACCTATGTCCAATCATTTGAATGAATTCAACACAATCTATAGTCAGTTGTTAGCTCAAGGTGTCAAGTTTGATGAACCTGTTAGAGCTATGTTCCTGTTGATCACATTGCCGGAAAGTTGGGACACTTTTCGCACAGCTTTGAGTAATTCTGCACCTCCAAATGGTTTGAACATAGCAGGTGTAGAAGGAAGTCTGCTTACTGAAGAAACCAATAGAAAGACAATGGACAAAGGCAAAGGAACAGCCTTAGTTGTCAGGGGAAGGACCAAAGAAAAGTACAAAGGTGGAAAGAGGAATCAGTTTACATTGGCTAGTGGAGCAGTATCATGGCGTTCTAGATTACAAGATTGTGTTACTCAGTCTACTACAGAGGCTGAATATGTTGCAGCATCAGAGGCATGCAAAGAATCAATTTGGATTAATCGACTAGTAACAGATTTGGGAATCAAAGAAGAGATGCCTGTGTTATATTGTGATAGTCAAAGTGCTATACAATTGGCTTGCAATCCAGTTTATCACTCAAAGACAAAGCATGTGGATGTGAAGTATCATTTCATCAGGGAAATGCTCGAGGATAAGCAACTTCAGCTTGTCAAAGTTCACACCACAGAAAATCCTGCTGATCTACTTACAAAAGGACTTCCCTCAGAGAGCTTTGCGCATTTTTGCAAGCAGTTAGGTGTAGGGCAGTACATCACTTCTCTACATCTCTTGTATATTAGCGTGTATAGTAGCTTCTCTCAGACTTAAAGTATCACATTGGACTTTAAGTGGGACGTTGTTGGGGTATAAAGCCCAATGTAGTCGCCCAGGTAAGTGGGTGGGCCGCCAGGTATGTACACATATTCTTTTGTAAAAACCTAATAGGAACTCACTATGCTCTACACATTACAGTAAAGAGAGTTCACCATATCGTCATGCTCTTCTTCTCGCACTCTCTCTCGCGTTGCACTTCCGCTCGTACTCCTTCACTTCCTTGTAACATGAAGGCTTATTGCAATCAGTCAACACATAGTTCATAGATGGAACAAACCGATAAGGAGGTCACGTGATACGTCCAAATTTACGCAAAATAGGTGGCTCAGGCTCAGCCACAACCTGTGGTTCCACTCTATCCTGTCCTTGCTCCTCTTGAGCCCTGACATTTTGTCTTGCACGTGCAAGTCCATCTTCTTGGAAGACAACTCTTCTAATCTCCTCAACCCTCTCTGGTTTAGGATGATATTTGGCTTCATTAAAGTGAACCTCATTGCTGCGGATAACCTTTCTGCATTCGGGATCCCAAAGTCTGTACCCCATCTCACAAGAATTACCATAGCCTAGAAAGACGCACTTTCTACTCTTTGGCTCAAGTTTGTTCCTAAATTCCTTTGGAACGTGAGTATATGCCTCACAGCCAAAGACTCTGAGATGCTTGTATGAGGGCACCTTGCCTGACCATACCATTTCTGCCACTGAATCCTGCTACAAAACCTTGCTAGGAGATCTATTTATAAGATGAACAGCTGTTGATACAGCTTCAGCCCAAAACCCATTTGGCAGCTGTGCATTAGACACATACTTCTGACCTTCTCTTGTATGGTCCTATTCATCCTCTCAGCAACACCATTTTGAGGAGGATTGTAAGGAGCAGTAACTTCACGTTTTATACCTTTTGACTCACAAAAGTCCTGAAAGGCCTTTGGAACATACTCTCTACCATTGTCAGTGCGTAAGCATTTAAGCTTCTTGCCACTCTGATTCTCCACAAGTGTCACAAACGTTTTGAAAACAGTAAACGCTTCATCCTTGTGCTTGAGAAAGTAAACCCATACTTTCCTCGAGTAATCATCTATAAATTTCATAAAGTAAGAAGCTCCCCCTAGAGATAGGTTAGGCATAGGTCCACACACATCACTATGAACAAGTGCCAATTGTGTATCTCTTCTACTGCTTCTATGCTTATGTGGTTGCTGTGTTTGCTTACCATACAGACAATGTTCACAGAATTCAAAATGATTAAATGAAAAGCCAGGCAAATAACCAGAACGAGACAAGATTTCCATTCCCTTCTTGGACATATGTCCTAACCGGCTATGCCACAAAGAAACGTTCGGCTGCTCGGTTACATTGATTACATTTTTAGAGACATTTGATACATAAATCATGTAAAGTCCTCCAGACTTTACTCCATGTGCTACTGTCACAGAACCCTTGGATATCTTCCACATGTTCTGTCCAAAAGTGGTGACGTAGCCAACATCATCAAGTAAACCTGTGCTGATCAAGCTCTTTGTAATTGCGGGAACATGTCTCACATTTTTCAGCATGAAAGAAGAGCCATTCTGAAACTTCAATTGAACATCTCCAACACCTAAGATCTCACATGTCTGCCCATTGCCTAGCCGAACATGATCTTTAGTGGTCAAATAAGAGGTAAACCACTCCTTGTTTGGAGACACATGAAGTGATGCCCTTGAGTCTATAATCCATTCACTCAGTGCATTTCCATCAGATGCTGTAAGAAGACCTGAGTCCATTGTATTCTTCAAGAAGTAGATGTCTCCTGAGAGTAGACTGTCATCCTCTGCAGCAGTGTTTGTCACAATTTTTTCTTGAATCTTCACTGAGGACTTGTTCTTCTCACCATGGTCTTCAGATTTCTGCCTTTTTCTGCTTTCCATTCTCTGCAGTCTCTTTTCATGTGACCCTTCTTGCCGCAATGGTAGCATTCTATGTCACTCTTGCCTTTAGCACTGCGGGACTTGCTACGAGACTGATTCTTCTTTCCACCTTTGTACTTTTCTTTGGTCCTTCCCCTGACAACTAAGTTTGTTCCTTTGCCTTTGTCCATTGTCTTTCTGTTGGTTTCTTCAGTAAGCAGACTTCCTTCTACACCTGCTATGGTCAAACCATCTAGAGGTGCAGAATTACTCAAAGCTGTGCAAAAAGTGTCCCAAATTTCCGACAATGTGATCAACAGGAACATAGCTCTAACAGGTTCATCAAACTTGACACCTTGAGCTGACAACTGACTGTAGATGGTGTTGAATTCATTCAGATGATTGGACATA